>NC_081229.1:8896533-9196533 GCF_902713425.1 Acipenser ruthenus
AAGGCTGGTCTAGTGCATTAACATTAACCCACTGCACCACCTAACCCCCCAGATTGGAACCCAGGCCTTCAGAAAAATGCGACTGGCTAGTCTATATATTGTTTATTTTTGTGCATCAAAGGAGGAATGATCAGATTTCTGGAAGAAAAAAATCACTTATGTATCAAAGATTAAAACCTTAATGAAACTAGAAGAGACCGAGTCAATCAGACCAGCGTTTGGGCTCCAGTGCCTTCATCAGTGTTATTGAAACTAGAAGAGACCGAGTCAAGCAGACCAGCGTTTGGGCTCTAGTGCCTTCATCAGTGTTATTGAAACTAGAAGAGACCGAGTCAAGCAGACCAGTGTTTGTTTAGTGTTGTAAAGCTGTATGAAGATGTATGATGATATTTTGACTCTAGTGTTGTAAAGCTGTATGAAGACGTATGGTGATATTTTGACTCTAGTGTTGTAAAGCTGTATGAAGATGTATGATGATATTTTGACTCTAGTGTTGTAAAGCTGTATGAAGATGTATGATGATATTTTGACTCTAGTGTTGTGAAGCTGTATGAAGATGTATGATGATATTTTGACTCTAGTGTTGTAAAGCTGTATGAAGGTGTATGGTGATATTTTGACTCTAGTGTTGTAAAGCTGTATGAAGATGTATGATGATATTTTGGCTGCAATGCTGTAAAGCTGTATGAAGATGTATGATGATATTTTGACTCTAGTGTTGTAAAGCTGTATGAAGATGTATGATGATATTTTGACTCTAGTGCTGTAAAGCTGTATGAAGATGTATGATGATATTACCTTTTGTATCTGGCAGTAGGGCAAGAAAAAGCAGCGACATTCCCAATCCCAGAGTGTTCATTTCCAATCCCAGAGTGTTCATTCCCAATCCCAGAGTGTTCATTCCCAATCACACAGTGTTCATTCCCAATCAAGGAGCGTTCATCCTCAGGCTCAGAGCAGTGCATGAAGAGCAGTATTCCAGGCAAACAGGAGAGCAGAGTTACGGAGAGCCTGGGAGGGGACTGGGGTGAACAAAGCACTCCGGATATCTGGAGCACTTCCTGAGTGTGTGTGTGTGAGTGAGAGAGAGAGAGAGAGAGAGAGAGAGAGAGAGAGAGAGAGAGAGAGAGAAAGAGAGAGAGAGGGGGGGGGGGGAGAGGGTTACTATAAGATTGTGTGTGTGTGAGTGTGTGTGAGTGTGCATGTGTGTGTGGAACAAAGATCAGGAGTGGAAGGGCAGACTTTGGATGACAATAGACTAGAGCCTCACAATCAATCTATTTACTCCAAAATAGCGATTTACAATTCTAGAGAAACAACGTGAGACTAAACTTCACAGAAGCCACTGAATGAAATGCACTGGAGTGTTTCTGATTTGGTAATAACTGTGGTGTTGGGTTCATTTTTACTGTCCAATGACATCGTTTTAAAGAATCTAGCCCACACCGCAGTGTTAGTTCTACAATGCAGTGGCACCACCCTGTGGATATGGACTGTCATTACACCAGGGGACCCCCAGAGGCTGGGCACTACACCAAGACAGAACCCTGCCCGACTGAAGCAAGCGACAATACTGAACACAACCCTGCCCTGGCTGAAGCAAGCGACAATACTGAACACAACCCTGCCCTGGCTGAAACAAGAGACAATACTGAACACAACCCTGCCCTGGCTGAAGCAAGAGACAATACTGAACACAACCCTGTCCTGGCTGAAGCAAGCGACAATACTGAACACAACCCTGCCCTGGCTGAAACAAGCGACAATACTGAACACAACCCTGCCCTGGCTGAAGCAAGCGACAATACTGAACACAACCCTGTCCTGGCTGAAGCAAGCGACAATACTGAACACAACCCTGCCCTGGCTGAAACAAGCGACAATACTGAACACAACCCTGCCCTGGCTGAAACAAGAGACAATACTGAACACAACCCTGCCCTGGCTGAAACAAGAGACAATACTGAACACAACCCTGCCCTGGCTGAAACAAGAGACAATACTGAACACAACCCTGCCCTGGCTGAAGCAAGCAACAATACTGAACACAACCCTGCCCTGGCTGAAACAAGAGACAATACTGAACACAACCCTGCCCTGGCTGAAACAAGAGACAATACTGAACACAACCCTGCCCTGGCTGAAACAAGCGACAATACTGAACACAACCCTGCCCTGGCTGAAGCAAGCGACAATACTGAACACAACCCTGCCCTGGCTGAAGCAAGAGACAATACTGAACACAACCCTGCCCTGGCTGAAACAAGAGACAATACTGAACACAACCCTGTCCTGGCTGAAACAAGTGACAATACTGAACACAACCCTGCCCTGGCTGAAGCAAGAGACAATACTGAACACAACCCTGCCCTGGCTGAAACAAGAGACAATACTGAACACAACCCTGCCCTGGCTGAAACAAGCGACAATACTGAACACAACCCTGCCCTGGCTGAAACAAGAGACAATACTGAACACAACCCTGCCCTGGCTGAAGCAAGCAACAATACTGAACACAACCCTGCCCTGGCTGAAACAAGCGACAATACTGAACACAACCCTGCCCTGGCTGAAGCAAGCGACAATACTGAACACAACCCTGCCCTGGCTGAAACAAGCGACAATACTGAACACAACCCTGCCCGGCTGAAACAAGAGACAATACTGAACACAACCCTGCCCTGGCTGAAACAAGAGACAATACTGAACACAACCCTGCCCTGGCTGAAGCAAGCGACAATACTGAACACAACCCTGCCCTGGCTGAAACAAGAGACAATACTGAACACAACCCTGCCCTGGCTGAAACAAGAGACAATACTGAACACAACCCTGCCCTGGCTGAAACAAGCGACAATACTAAGGAGGCTGTGTGGTCCAGTGGTTAAAGAAAAGGGCTTGTAACCAGGAGGGCCCCGGTTCAAATCCCACCTCAGCCACTGACTCATTATGTGACCCTGAGCAAGTCACTTAACCTCATTGAGCTCCGTCTTTCGGGTGAGACGTAATTGTAAGTGACTCTGCAGCTGATGCATAGTTCACACACCCTAGTCTCTGTAAATCACCTTGGATAAAGATGTCTGCTAAATAAATAAAAAACATGAAGAAAATTCAGGACTTGATGTTCTGTAAGAACATTAATGTAAATAAAATAATGAGTGAAGGTGTAATGTGGTTCTGTCTGTTTGTGTAACACACTAACTGACACACTGGTGCAGCATAACATCACCAGCTTGAGTATTACCATTCCATATTTACCTGGGGAAGAAAAATGTAAAATTAATTTTTCACGTTTTCATTTAAAAAAAAAAAAATAAACACTAATACATTCTCAAGAATTATTTTGTGAAATTAAACATTTCCATTAAACTGCCTTGAGTGTTTCTTGCATCAGGTGCAGCTGCATAGGTGTGAGGCAATGCATTCTCGTGGACATTTCTTGACACTGCAGGAGCTGTGTGCACAGGATAGGCAGCACTCACAACACAGGCACACACAGCTCCACAACATGAGCTCCATTCCACACGCACGCACAGCTCCACAACATGAGCTCCATTCCACAGGCACGCACAGCTCCACAACATGAGCTCCATTCCACAGGCACGCACAGCTCCACAACATGAGCTCCATTCCACACGCACGCACAGCTCCACAACATGAGCTCCATTCCACAAGCACACACAGCTCCACAACATGAGCTCCATTCCACAGGCACGCACAGCTCCACAACATGAGCTCCATTCCACAGGCACGCACAGCTCAGCATGAGCTCCATTCCACAGGCACGCACAGCTCCACAACATGAGCTCCATTCCACAGGCACACACAGCTCAACATGAGCTCCATTCCACAGGCACACACAGCTCCACAACATGAGCTCCATTCCACAGGCACACACAGCTCCACAACATGAGCTCCATTCCACAGGCACACACAGCTCAGCATGAGCTCCATTCCACAGGCACACACAGCTCCACAACATGAGCTCCATTCCACAGGCACACACAGCTCCACAACATGAGCTCCATTACACAACATGAGCTCCATTCCACAGGCACACACAGCTCCACAACATGAGCTCCATTCCACAGGCACGCACAGCTCCACAACATGAGCTCCATTCCACAGGCACACACAGCTCCACAACATGAGCTCCATTCCACAGGCACGCACAGCTCCACAACATGAGCTCCATTCCACAGGCACACACAGCTCCACAGCATGAGCTCCATTCCACAGGCACACACAGCTCAACATGAGCTCTATTCCACAGGCACACACAGCTCCACAACATGAGCTCCATTCCACAGGCACACACAGCTCCACAGCATGAGCTCCATTCCACAGGCACACACAGCTCCACAACATGAGCTCTATTCCACAGGCACACACAGCTCCATAACATGAGCTCCATTCCACAGGCACACACAGCTCCACAACATGAGCTCCTTTCCACAGGCACACACAGCTCCACAACATGAGCTCCATTCCACAGGCACACACAGCTCCACAACATGAGCTCCATTCCACAGGCACGCAGAGCTCAACAACATGAGCTCCATTCCACAATCACGCACAGCTCCACAACATGACCTCCATTCCACAGGCACGCACAGCTCCACAACATGAGCTCCATTCCACAGGCACACACAGCTCCACAACATGAGCTACATTCCACAGGCACACACAGCTCCACAACATGAGCTCCATTCCACAGGCACACACAGCTCCACAACATGAGCTCCATTCCACAGGCACGCACAGCTCCACAACATGAGCTCCATTCCACAGGCACACACAGCTCCACAACATGAGCTCCATTCCACAGGCACACACAGCTCCACAACATGAGCTCCATTCCACAGGCACACACACAGCTCCACAACATGACCTCCATTACACAACATGAGCTCCATTCCACAGGCACACACAGCTCCACAACATGAGCTCCATTCCACAGGCACACACAGCTCCACAACATGAGCTCCATTCCACAGGCACACACAGCTCCACAACATGAGCTCCATTACACAACATGAGCTCCATTCCACAGGCACACACAGCTCCACAACATGAGCTCCATTCCACAGGCACACACAGCTCCACAACATGAGCTCCATTCCACAGGCACACACAGCTCCACAACATGAGCTCCATTCCACAGGCACGCACAGCTCCACAACATGAGCTCCATTCCACAGGCACACACAGCTCAGCATGAGCTCCATTCCACAGGCACACACAGCTCTACAACATGAGCTCCATTCCACAGGCACACACAGCTCCACAACATGAGCTCCATTCCACAGGCACACACAGCTCCACAACATGAGCTCCATTCCACACGCACACACAGCTCCACAACATGAGCTCCATTCCACAGGCACACACAGCTCCACAACATGAGCTCCATTCCACAACATGAGCTCCATTCCACAGGCACGCACAGCTCCACAACATGAGCTCCATTCCACAGGCACACACAGCTCCACAACATGAGCTCCATTCCACAGGCACGCACAGCTCCACAACATGAGCTACATTCCACAGGCACACACAGCTCCACAACATGAGCTCCATTCCACAGGCACGCACAGCTCCACAACATGAGCTACATTCCACAGGCACACACAGCTCCACAACATGAGCTCCATTCCACAGGCACGCACAGCTCCACAACATGAGCTCCATTCCACAGGCATGCACAGCTCAGCATGAGCTCCATTCCACAGGCACGCACAGCTCCACAACATGAGCTCCATTCCACAGGCACACACAGCTCCACAACATGAGCTCCATTCCACAGGCACGCACAGCTCCACAACATGAGCTCCATTCCACAGGCACGCACAGCTCCACAACATGAGCTCCATTCCACAGGCACGCACAGCTCCACAACATGAGCTCCATTCCACAGGCACGCACAGCTCCACAACATGAGCTCCATTCCACAGGCACGCACAGCTCCACAACATGAGCTCCATTCCACAGGCACGCACAGCTCCACAACATGAGCTCCATTCCACAGGCACGCACAGCTCCACAACATGAGCTCCATTCCACAGGCACGCACAGCTCCACAACATGAGCTCCATTCCACAGGCACGCACAGCTCCACAACATGAGCTCCATTCCACAGGCACGCACAGCTCCACAACATGAGCTCCATTCCACAGGCACACACAGCTCCACAACATGAGCTCCATTCCACAACATGAGCTCCATTCCACAGGCACGCACAGCTCCACAACATTATCTCCATTCCACAGGCACACACAGCTCAGCATGAGCTCCATTCCACAGGCACGCACAGCTCCACAACATGAGCTCCATTCCACAGGCACACACAGCTCCACAACATGAGCTCCATTCCACAACATGAGCTCCATTCCACAGGCACGCACAGCTCCACAACATTATCTCCATTCCACAGGCACACACAGCTCAGCATGAGCTCCATTCCACAGGCACACACAGCTCCACAACATGAGCTCCATTCCACAGGCACGCACAGCTCCACAACATGAGCTCCATTCCACAACATGAGCTCCATTCCACAGGCACACACAGCTCAGCATGAGCTCCATTCCACAGGCACACACAGCTCAGCATGAGCTCCATTCCACAGGCACACACAGCTCCACAGCATGTTCCCTGTTCTGTCCTCCCTTCCTCATCCTCTGCCCTCCCTCCGCTGCTGCTCCTCCAACCCCTCTAACCTCATTTCTCTGCCTCTCCCCCCCTCCCGCACACTCTCTGGTGCACTCTGGAACTGTCACTCTTCTGCTAACAAAGCTGATTTCATATCTGCCTTTGCCTCCCACCTCTCGCTCGATTTCCTTGCTCTCACTGAAACCTGGCTGTCCCCTGATAACACTGTTACTCCTGCTGCCCTGTCCTCTCTCTACGTCCTGTCCCATACCCCGCGTCTCACTGGACGGGGAGGTGGGACGGGTCTTCTCCTCTCTCCCTCCTTACTCTTTTCTGTCCCCTCCGATCTCACCTCCCTCTCTGTCACTACCTTTGAATTTCATGCAGTCCAACTAACCTCTCCCTGTCAACTCCTGCTCATTGTTCTGTACCGCCCCCCTGGGCCTCTCACTCACTTTCTGGATGAACTCGACTATCTACTCTCCTCCCTCCCCTCTCTGTCTACCCCGACTGTCCTGTTGGGTGACTTCAACATCCATCTCTCCAACCCCAGCCACTCTGCTGGATTCCTCCCTCTCCTTCACTCCTTCGACTTCTGTCTCTCTCCGTCCCCTCCTACCCACAAAGCTGGCCGTCAACTGGACCTCACCTTCTCCAGGGCCTGCTGCCCCTCCACCCTCTCTGTCACCCCCCTGGACCTCTCTGATCACTATTTCATCTCTTTTTCTCTGTCTCTCCCCCCTCTCCCTGCTCCTCCTACCCCCACTATCACCTCTCGCCGTAACCTCCGCTCTCTCTCCCCCCTCTGTCCTTGCCTCCACTGCTCTCTCTCACCCCCACTCGACCTCTCCGCTCCGCCTGCACTAGAAGACTGGCTCTACCTCCTCTACACTCCCCTGCCTCCAGAGCCCGCTCCTTCTCCACCCTTGCTCCGCAGTGGTGGAATGACCTTCCTACAGATGTCAGGACTGCCCAGTCCCTGACCACATTCCGGCGCCTCCTTAAGACTCACCTCTTCAGACAGCACCTGTAGAACTCCTCTGTTTGTATCCTGGGACACTATCACCCTTCATGTAAATGTGCTTTATTTTGCTCTTATCTGCCCCCTATTTTACTGCATTTAATCCTGTACTTCAGAATACTGTAATCTGCCAAGTGTTTAACCTGTAGTACTTTGTATTTAATCACATCTTGATGTAACTATCACTATTTAATCATATCCTGATGTAACTATCACTATTATCTGCTGTATTATTGAATTGTGGTTTGTCACACGTGTACTTTGCTTGAACAAAAGTTATTGTATTTCTTGCTCTTATTGTATTACTTGTATTGTAACACTTGAAATGTATTTGCTTACGATTGTAAGTCGCCCTGGATAAGGGCGTCTGCTTAGAAATAAATAATAATAATAATAATAATAATAATAATAATAATAATAATAATAATAAAATGAGCTCCATTCCACAACATGAGCTCCATTCCACAGGCACACACAGCTCCACAACATGAGCTCCATTCCACAGGCACGCACAGCTCCACAACATGAGCTCCATTCCACAGGCACACACAGCTCCACAACATGAGCTTCATTCCACAGGCACACACAGCTCCACAACATGAGCTCCATTCCACAGGCACGCACAGCTCCACAACATGAGCTCCATTCCACAGGCACACACAGCTCCACAACATGAGCTCCATTCCACAGGCACGCACAGCTCCACAACATGAGCTCCATTCCACAGGCACGCACAGCTCCACAACATGAGCTCCATTCCACAGGCACGCACAGCTCCACAACATGAGCTCCATTCCACAGGCACACACAGCTCCACAACATGAGCTCCATTCCACAGGCACGCACAGCTCCACAACATGAGCTCCATTCCACAGGCACACACAGCTCCACAACATGAGCTCCATTCCACAGGCACACACAGCTCCACAACATGAGCTCCATTCCACAGGCACGCACAGCTCCACAACATGAGCTCCATTCCACAGGCACACACAGCTCCACAACATGAGCTCCATTCCACAGGCACGCACAGCTCCACAACATGAGCTCCATTCCACAGGCACACACAGCTCCACAACATGAGCTCCATTCCACAGGCACACACAGCTCCACAACATGAGCTCCATTCCACAGGCACGCACAGCTCCACAACATGAGCTCCATTCCACAGGCACGCACAGCTCCACAACATGAGCTCCATTCCACAACATGAGCTCCACAACATGAGCTCCATTCCACAGGCACGCACAGCTCCACAACATGAGCTCCATTCCACAACATGAGCTCCACAACATGAGCTCCATTCCACAGGCACACACAGCTCCACAACATGAGCTCCATTCCACAGGCACACACAGCTCCACAACATGAGCTCCATTCCACAGGCACGCACAGCTCCACAACATGAGCTCCATTCCACAGGCACGCACAGCTCCACAACATGAGCTCCATTCCACAGGCACGCACAGCTCCACAACATGAGCTCAATTCCACAGGCACACACAGCTCCACAACATGAGCTCCATTCCACAGGCACGCACAGCTCCACAACATGAGCTCCATTCCACAGGCACGCACAGCTCCACAACATGAGCTCCATTCCACAGGCACGCACAGCTCCACAACATGAGCTCAATTCCACAGGCACGCACAGCTCCACAACATGAGCTCCATTCCACAGGCACGCACAGCTCCACAACATGAGCTCCATTCAACAGGCATGCAGTTTGTGTTTTGTCTGATTAGGGCAGTTTGTGTTTTGTCTGATTAGGGCAGTTTGTGTTTTACACAACCACGAAATAAAGTATTGTTTAATCATTTAAACCTTTTTGTGTGTATCCAAAAAACAAAAAAAGTCCCTTTTTTAAAAATGAAAAGGTATTCCAGTTAACACTTGTTATAACGATACTCCACTAAAAATAACAAATTACTGATTAAATATATAATAACATATTTATTATAATATGATCGATGGAAATGTAGCCTTATCAGTCCGGAGATGATAGACAAAGAGAATGAGAGGCGATACCTTTTATTGAACTAACTAAACAATATCTAATCACAATAAAATCCAATGAAAGCTATCACCTCTGCTGTGCCTCTTCAAATATAAAACCGACCGCGTGACGTCACAGCAGTCTCTCTCTCTCTGTTACCGGCGCGAGCACCGGACGTTAAAATTAAAAATACATTTAAAATAAAAACCGACATCGTCAGATGAGCAATTCATTCAACTAAAGAACAGAAATATTAATACAACGAATACAAATGTTTACAATATTTTAGGATTAATAACGATTTAACGACGATTAAAAAGTAGTACATCTGGAAAAGACAAGGTAAGTCCGAATTATATATATATATATATATACGGTGAATGAATAAATAAATATATACATAAATCGTAGTTTTTCAATCAAATTTAAAAATTGTCTAGTTTTTATTACCACCGTGTTTAAGTTGCTAAAATTAAAAACGAGTTTATATCTGAATATGTATTAATGTATTTATAGTTAAACGTTACAAAAAATATAACCAATATACCTTAGAAAAATAGGCTATTCAATAGCCTACATTCCTAGTTTCACTTAGTTTAATAATAATAATAATAATAATAATAATAATAATAATAATAATAATAATAATAATAATAATAATAATAATAATAATAATACTGGGAATTGTAATAAACTATATTATTTACACAAGAAACTTTTTGAGATATCAAGCACAGCTTCAAGGTGGTGTTGAGCTAATATAGTTTTGTTTAGGTAAAGTATTCAGAAATTAGCGACGTTCACAGAGAAGCAAAGTAAGACAAAAAGTCTGTCTTTATTGTGCCGTTCATCGGGCAGGTTAAAAGCGGAGACTGTGTTTTAAAGCAGCTGTTGGGCATTGACAGTGTCGTTATAACGTAACGTTATAGTCTGGTTATATTTTGACATGGCTTCTACATCATACAAAATTAAACTGAACCTGCCATGTCTGTGAAATTAAGAGTTTGGCTCTATTTCGTTCACGGTGCAAAGCACGATACTATGTCATTTGTCTTGTTCATTAATATGCTTTACAACCATTGTTTTACTAAACGATAATGTTTCTCTATGTTTATCTATGTAAACATTAATGGGCTTTTAATACAAATTAATACGTTGTGTATTGCAGTGCGGCAGACGGCAACCACCAGCTAAAAAGGGAAGCTTCTTCAGACCTCCTGCCCCTAATCTCTAAGGAAGTGGGACGATTGTTCGGTTTGTATGAATCACTATGAATACAAGGAATAAGAAATATCCCAAACCATGTGTGTATATAAATGTCCTGTGGGGACCCAGTGACTTTCCGTTTCATAAAACAGCCGTTTCCCTGCTTCTACGGTTCATATACTTAGATACGTTGTTCAAGTAAATGCCAATACATTATATATTGTTTTTTGTATTTATTTAAAGTTAACAGAAGTGAAAAAATACTAAAAAACAAAAAAAAAGAAAACTAGCCCACCACTTACTGTAGAAATCGCATTGATGTTTCCATAGAGGAATACACATCACATAATATAATTGCACACGTTATCGATCAGTGAAACAATGTCTGTAAACAACAGGGGCATTTTCAAACCGTGAGGTGTCACAACCCCGCGCCAAACATGATTTAAAGACGGTCCACTGTCTAAATGGCTCTTGCTCGTTTTGTGACATTAAACAGGGATTTTTCTCCATCAATAAATACATAAATAAATGATCAATTCAAGTAAAACAGTTTGAGAATAGCCATGTTTACGTCACATGTTCACTTTAGATTAGAATTTTATGTTAAAAAGTTTTAAAAGTAGGACAACAAAAAGAAAAAATAACGATGCTAATTGTTTGAGTTAAATAAAAACAAACACATCTGCTTCATGTGAAAATTGATCTTATTCAATAAAACACTCAGTTCTTGAGTTAAATGAAATGTGTTATTTATTTAATTATTCTTCACAGTCTGTTATATCTGACCCCACGCCCGTTACAACTGACCCTGGCCATGGAGTAATGGTAGCACCGGACACCTTACATTTCAAGCGCTATTGCGGTGTGTATATCAGCTCTTAAAACAGGATCACTATGGGGATTGGTAGAGGACAGAAGTAAGCTGCTTGTATCAAAGTCAAACTAGCTCATGTGTGCGTAATGGAGAGAAAGGTAAAAACTGTCCCCGGTTATATGATTGGAACGGTGTCAGAAACACGAACACATATAACATGATAATAACACCTGTTTTATATATATTTAAAACAATAAAACACCAGCAAGTTAGGTATGATAACATCGTAATAATGGCAGAAATGAGTTTAATAGAAACCTCTACTGTGCGCGAGGTCAGAGCTTAAACGTTCAAGGCTGAGTACAGAAATCTTTATTTATTTATTTATTTATTTATTTATTTATTTATTTATTTTGACATTAACACACATCATTGGTGCAGGAATCTGTGCCACACAAGCAAAGGGAATGTATTAATATGCTTAAGCAAACTATGGAGAAAAAAACAGGGACAGAGCGATCACCGCCATGGTCTCCTGGCTAACTGCTTACACTGCCTAATACCTTAATCCAGCCCTGCCTATATTATAATTAGGGCTTCTGATTTTCGGTTTTAACCGATAAAATCTGATAAAATACCCCCCATTCCAAAAAAAAATAAATCAGTGGATAGCCAATAAACACCGGAAACACCGGGGAAACTGTGGAAATGGTTAATCAATTAACGTTGACTTTACCCTGTTTCCATTCAAAAATAAAACCTACTACAAAAATAATAATAAATACATTTCCCAGTGCTGCTGGGCAACGTCCCGCCTTCCTGACTTGCATCTATCATTGATTCGTTCTCAATACTTTAAACCCGCCCCAATATATATATATATATATATATATATATATATATATATATATATATATATATATATATATATATATTGACAGAAAAAAAGCGCTCAAGCATTTTGGAAAGTAACCGAAAACACAATTTTCATACAGTATATCACAAATGAAATCCCCGAAAAAAAACATTTACATAAAACTTGAAAATAGCTAAAAATAAGCACCGAAAAATACAATTAATAAAACCCGAAAAACAGAAGCCCTAATTATAATTCCCAAACGTCTAGTCGCAGTTTGACCGCTAGGTGGCGCCAGGGTACCTAATTTGCTTCTGCCTGCCCGCAGCCACCTGGGCTTATGGCGAAGAAGGACTTTAGCGTGCCCTGTTATAACAAATGATTCAGTGTTCATCCTCTGGGTATCTACTGCATTTCTCAATAATAGTTCGTCAGTCAAATAACTATTTAATCTTTAGACCGACTGAATCGTTTATATTTATTTTTATTTATTTATTTGAATGAAATGCTGTCAAATTGTCGTTCACATTTCTAAATAAGAAAAATACAAATTTTATGCTGTTGATTAATGATTCATTAATATTGCTATGATAAATGAGTTTTGGCACTGTGTTATTCCTGAGTATCAGGTATCTATATTTAACTGGGTGGCTTCTACACTTTTAAACTGAACTGTGTTTATTAGTCTCTTACTGATATTGAATGATCTCTCATTGAAACAACGCAACTCTGCTCAGAAATTTGTATTGTATTACTGCAATAAGAATAAAATAAAAGATTGTTGCATTTTATTCTGGACTAATTCATACAAAGAGAGCAAAGGAATGAAACACACTCTCAACACGATTACAGGGAGACACCCAACACTTAGAAACATATTACAAGCCATTACATCTAAATAAAAAACAGAAGCTGATTTTAACATACCGTAAAACTTGAAATAAACGCCCCGGTGTGTATTTACAATATTTGACTATTTGAAGTTTTACGGTATTGAATCTGTTTCTGTAGATTCTGTTGTAGTTTAAACGTTTCAAATGTTTTGTCTTTTACACGCTGAGTGCGAGATCTACACTCTCAGAGAAATTACAAGTGTGATGCTGCTGATAATAGGGTCCAATGAGGAACAGTGACTTATAACTGTACCTTTCACAGAGACAGACAGACAGACAGATGAGACTGAGAGCCTGAGAGAGCAGTCAGTAGCTGATCGGAGTGGGAGCGGTTTTATCAGAGGACTTCTGGGGAACAATTTAGTAAGAGCCGAGAGGATTGCACAGAATTTCAGCACAGAAGAGAGAAGAGAAACAGGAGAGGAGGGGAGCGAAAAGGACATCTCCTCAAAGTGGGAAACGAGAAAGGAGAGGAAGAAAGAGAAAGAGGGGGAGAGAGAAAGAGGGGCAAGAAAGAAGGGAGAGAAGAGAGAAAGGTGAGAAAGAGAGGCGAGAGTGAAGGGAGAGAGAAAGAGGGGAAAGAGAGAGAGGAGAGGAAGAGAGTGAGGAGAGAGAGAAAGGGGAAAGAAAGGGTAAGAAGAAGAGAGAAGGGAGAAGAAGAAAGAAATAGAGGAAAGAGATAGAGCAAGACAGAGAGGAAGAGGAGAGAGAGGAGAGCAAACTAACCCATCCCCCTGAGTACACCCCTTTCCCCCTCCCCTCGATGCGGAACCTGTTTGCGGAGGGGCTGTGTGGGGTGCCCCCTCGCACCGGCGCCTCTGTGTGTGGGCTCTACACTCTGGTGGTTTGCTCAATGCAGGTGGTATTCGAGACGGGGCACATGAGAGAGGTTTACAACCGAGCAAACTCTTCCCTCTCCTCCCCTCCCCTGCCCCCGGACTCCATCGTCTACCCCCTCTACTATACCCTGCTGGCCACCAACGGGCTCACCCTCGCCCTGGCCCTTGCAATGCTGCTCTGCCTCTACAGGGGGCGCTGCTGGGGGCTGATCCTCTTTGCCGCCTGGCTCTTGCTCTACGCCCCCCTCTCTATCATCATCATGGTCCTGATTGAGGTGCAGCTCAAACTATCAGCGCTCTCCCTGCGCAGCCTGGAGTGGTTCGGTCTGGGCTGCCGGTTGGTGGGAGACGCTTTCTGGCTGGTCTTCGTGGTGACTCACGCCATAGAGCTGTACCAGAGAGCTGCGAAGGCAGGGGGTGGGGCTAGAGGGGGGGCAAGTGGGGGCAGGATGCTGCTTGTGGGGCCAGGGGGGGTGGAGGGAGGGCAGGAGGCAGGGGGAGAGGGGGACATGCCTAAGGTGCCCCCCAAATTGAAGTTTAAAGTGTTTGATCGTGCAGTGTGAGGGGAAGGTGGGAGAGGAGTGGAAGGTGGAGAGAGGGGGAGGAGGAGAGAGAGGGAGAGATTTGAAATGTTTTATTGTTGCTTTTATATGTAATGACATTTCTGTTAGTTTGAATACCCTGTAAGAGATTTTACTGTTTAAAAGACTACATTTTAATAAAATAATTCAACAGGATTATAATACGTTCTTTCACAGTGACTTTGATTGTATTACAAAGGCCAGACTAAATTGTCGGCTATATTTTATTGATTTCAATATACAGTTTAAAAAGCTGCTCTGGTGTTTTAAGGAGTACGTGCTTATAACTTATTCATTCTTAAGATTCCGCAGCTGAAAAACCATATGGGTATTTAATTCAAATATTTAGTAACTTAAGAACAGACATGCACAAGAAATTTTAATTTTAATTGCTAAAACGTTTCTAAAGACTGTCAAGTGTTAAAAAATACATATTTTGAATTTTCTCTCCATTCTCAATTCACTGGCCCTGGATCTGACAAATGCACCCTCGGCCAACTGCATATAGTATTGGTCAAGTCTGGATTGCAGCTCCAGGCCATAAATTTTCCCAAATCTAAAAGATTAGATTTTGACACCAATTGTACTAACTCTGACAGTTCCTATTTCAATTGAAATACACTTTAAATGTAAGCCATTCCCAATTTGAAAATAAACTATTATCAAGAGAATTATTTAATAAACATCTGATTACTTCTTGGGTAGATAATCGGAATTTCTTCTTTTCCCGAAGTTTACAATTGAATTTCCAGTAGTTTTTGTATTTAACATCAGATGGGTTATTCTGAGAAGAATGTAAAAGAACACCCTTGTGATCTGTCAAGGGAAAAGCAGTTAGTTCTATTTTTATGTTATCAAACTGTAACTGACAGGAGATTAACCAATAATCCAATCTAGATTTGAACATCAAAGTGTGTGATGTGACTTCTAATGAGACTCGACTGTACAATTAAACCTGGTGTGTGCCAATTAACGATTCATTAAATATACAACAAAATGCTAAGCAATGCGAAAAACAACACCTATGTCTAAATTGTATTCAAATGAGCAACATGTATATTTTTAAAGCTTGTTGTATCAAATTGAGTTCTAGCGCTCTGCCTCTCTGAGTCGTTCTCAGTGCTGGAGATTGAGTTCTAGCGCTGTGCCTCTCTGAGTCGTTCTCAGTGCTGGAGATTGAGTTCCAGTGCTCTGCCTCTCTGAGTCGTTCTCAGTGCTGGAGATTGAGTTCTAGCGCTCTGCCTCTCTGAGTCATTCTCAGTGCTGGAGATTGAGTTCTAGCGCTCTGCCTCTCTGAGTCCTTCTCAGTGCTGGAGATTGAGTTCTAGCGCTGTGCCTCTCTGAGTCGTTCTCAGTGCTGGGGAATGAGTTCCAGTGCTCTGCCTCTCTGAGTCGTTCTCAGTGCTGGAGATTGAGTTCTAGCGTTCTGCCTCTCTGAGTCATTCTCAGTGCTGGAGATTGAGTTCTAGCGCTATGCCTCTCTGAGTCGTTCTCAGTGCTGGATTCTTCATCATGTTGTGACGCAGCACCCAGGCAGACTCTGCAGCCTAAGAATATAGAGGAGGGGCTGGAAAAGTGGCTTTATTTTTTTAAATGATGCAATGTACATTATATTTTTAGATTTTTTTTATTTGTAATGATTTCTGTTATTTTAACACTGTCCAAGATACTGGTTAATCTTCCCCTCTAGTACCAGCTAGCACATAGCTCCTGGGTATTGCAACACTTCAGCAAGTTTAGAGCTAGGATGCAGTGTCTCTATTAGAGCTAGTTGAGGCTGCTGGACATCCCAATCCCATTGGTGATCGTCGGTTACGATGGTGAGCTGGGCAGAGAGGGTGTGGTTAAACCTCTCGACCAGCCCATCGCTCTGGGGATGTAGCGGGGTGGTGATGTCTTGTGAATGCCCAGCTCCTGGCACAACAACGAGAAGACCCATCTTGGCAACCCCAAAGTGCCCCGAGACCAGGGTACTGCAGTGGGTTTGGAGCACTGCATCTTCAGGGTGTCAGGCACCACTACTTGCCACCTTAGTTCCTGGTCAGCTGGTTCTCGCCAGCACCGCTGCAGGACTCCGACTTGGATGGCCACACTGCTCCCACAGTTGTCACAGCAGCCACTGGTGGTCCTCCATCCAGTGCAGTACCGGTTGAAGGTCTGGGTCTTGCTCCTGCTGCCATCTCCACTCTGCTGCAGTAACCATGGTGAGCATACTGCAGGCTACAGCAGCCGTCTGGGGACGCTCCAGATCTTTGCCCTTACTCTATTCCGTGGCTGTCAACTCCTGCTCCCAGTCTTCCTCTGTGCAGGGGGGTGGGACAGTGTGTCGGCGTTCATGTGGTGTTCCCCGGCTCTGTGCTGGATTTTGTAATCAAAGGACTGGAGCTGCTCTATCCACCTGCTCTTCGGGTTCCCTGAAGTACAGCATCCACTGCAAGGCAGCATGGTTGGTCTGGATGATGAATGGGAGTGCGCAGAGGTAGTGTACCACCGCCACAAATGCGAGTAGCTCACTCTCGGTCACACAATACCGACGTTCAACCTTACTGAGGGACCAGCTGAAATAGGACATCAATCGCTCCCCTTCTGATGATGGCTGGGACAGGACAGCCCCAATCCCCTCATCACTGTGTCAAATTCCACATACTTCCTTTTATTTATATATATATGCTCTGAGCACACTCTTGAACTCAGGGGAGATGTTTAAGGAGGACACAGAGATATACCTTATAGCAAAGCGTCAATATAAGTGAACTAGAAATTCAAAATGATTCTTACCTTCCCATATATGGAAGTGTAGTTGTGTAATATAATGTAAAGACAAGAACTGAAAGGCAGAGGCTTCCAAATTCGATCAAACAGCAACCAGCTTCTCCAGAGATCTTCAGAGCATGGGCCACGCAACTTGACTAGGGTCTTGCCTCAACTTTTATAGATGTTTTTCTCCGCTTCATACGTCAGAACATCCAATTAAATCTAATTATTTGGTTTGTTTTACAACCCTTATATTTTAAGTGAACAGTATATTTAAAAACAGTTTTGGTAACTCCTTTAAAATTAATTGGATATGATCTCATGTCTGCCCCTTCCTCAGTTCCAAAATATGTGAGGTGAACTTTTGCACTGGTGTTATTTTTTAAGTACCATGGAGTTCCTTAATACAGCATACAAGTGAATAAAATACTAGTATATATATATATCGACAGGTAACCAAGGTAACCAGCATTTGAAGCAAGATAGGTATTTGATCCTGCTCCTAGTAATTTTTCCATTAACTATATAGTATTACCTGGTGTTTCTAATTGGGGAGGAGTGTGTGATTTTATCCCAGGCAGTGTGCTTATTTTGAGTACTTAATTTGTAATTTGTAAATTTGAATCAGGGTGGGTTAACTTGATTAGAGCAGTTTGCATTTGAATTGGTCTCCACACAGCTCCTGCAGTTGTGTGATCCCATCAAAGTGTGTGAAACTATTGTCTCCAGAGCAGTTAGCAGCTAGTTCCCTTGCTAAGTGAAGGGAGTTATTTAAGAGTGGGCATCTGGTAATTAGTTCAGTCTTCAGGGAACCAGGGAGAGAGGCAGATAGATAAGTTCCTGC
The DNA here is from genome assembly GCF_902713425.1 of Acipenser ruthenus. Taxonomy (NCBI): domain Eukaryota; kingdom Metazoa; phylum Chordata; class Actinopteri; order Acipenseriformes; family Acipenseridae; genus Acipenser; species Acipenser ruthenus. The sequence continues at coordinate 8,914,993 of NC_081229.1, forward strand.
TTTTTGTAATTGTAACTACTACATTTGGTGACATTGTAAGGTGGTGTTTGAATTGGCTGAGTTTGTGTGTGATTAGTACCAGGTGAGTGGCTAAATTGATTAGCAGTTGATTTTGCTATTTGATTGGTTTCCACACAGTTTAGTTGGTTCTTTTGCCAAGCAGGGGTAACAACATTTATTCAAGCAGCTTATTTTAGCGCCAGCACGAAGCGCCAGCCAACAGAAGAGCCTCAACAAAAGAGCCGGGAGTCTAGCTGTGGGAGTCCAGCGAGGGGAGGCCTGCGCTGAGACGCTGTTCGACTAGATCCGAACCTCCCAGCGCTCTGGAAGAAGCCATCTACTAGTCAGGTCTGTATCCTCCACCCCACTGCTCCTACTGTGCCTTTTGTCTTGCTTGTCCTGCTATGACTGTCTCTCACATCCCTGTTCTGTCCTCCCGTCCTCGTCCTCTGCCCTCCCTCCGCTACTGCTCCTCCAACCCCTCTAACCTCATTTCTCTGCCTCTCCCCCCCTCCCGCACACTCTCTGGTGCACTCTGGAACTGTCACTCTTCTGCTAACAAAGCTGATTTCATCTCTGCCTTTGCCTCCCACCTCTCGCTCGATTTCCTTGCTCTCACTGAAACCTGGCTGTCCCCTGATAACACTGTTACTCCTGCTGCCCTGTCCTCTCTCTACGTCCTGTCCCATACCCCGCGTCTCACCGGACGGGGAGGTGGGACGGGTCTTCTCCTCTCTCCCTCCTTACTCTTTTCTGTCCCCTCTGATCTCACCTCCCTCTCTGTCACTACCTTTGAATTTCATGCAGTCCAACTAACCTCTCCCTGTCAACTCCTGCTCATTGTTTTGTACCGCCCCCCTGGGCCTCTCACTCACTTTCTGGATGAACTCGACTATCTACTCTCCTCCCTCCCCTCTCTGTCTACCCCGACTGTCCTGTTGGGTGACTTCAACATCCATCTCTCCAACCCCAGCCACTCTGCTGGATTCCTCCCTCTCCTTCACTCCTTCGACTTCTGTCTCTCTCCGTCCCCTCCTACCCACAAAGCTGGCCGTCAACTGGACCTCACCTTCTCCAGGGCCTGCTGCCCCTCCAACCTCTCTGTCACCCCCCTGGACCTCTCTGATCACTATTTCATCTCTTTTTCTCTGTCTCTCCCCCCTCTCCCTGCTCCTCCTACCCCCACTGTCACCTCTCGCCGTAACCTCCGCTCTCTCTCCCCCTCTGTCCTTGCCTCCACTGCTCTCTCTCACCTCCCTCCTATCGACTCCTTTTCACAACTCTCCGTAGACTCTGCTACCTCCACCCTCTTCTCCTCACTCACCTCCTCCCTCGACTCCCTCTGTCCCCTCACCTCCCGACCCGCTCGCCCCTCCCCTCCCCATCCCTGGCTCTCCTCTGTGCTCCGCTCGGCAAGAATCACACTGCGATCTGCTGAAAAGAAATGGAAGAGAACCAAACTCCCTGCTGCCCTAGACCTTTACCGCACTCTTCTCTCCTCCTTCTCCTCTACTCTCTCCTCTGCTAAATGTGCTTATTTCCAATCTGTAATCCAAGCCTCCACTAACAACCCACGTAAACTATTCTCTACCTTCTCCTCCCTCCTAAACCCTCCCCCCCCTCCTCCTCCCTCCTCTATCTCCCCTGACGACTTTGCCTCCTTCTTCTCTTCTAAAATCTCAGATATCCGCAAACTCTTTAACACCTCTCCCTCCCCCGCACCCCCTCCTGCTCCAACCCCTACACCCACTACATCCCCTACTAACTCGCCCTCCCTCTCCACCTTCTTGCCCCTCTCAGACTCTGACCTCTCCTCCCTGCTCCAGGGTCACAAACCCACCACGTGTGCCTTGGACCCCCTCCCCACTCACCTCTTTCAAGCTGCTGCTCCTGCTCTACTCCCCTTCATCTCCTCCCTCCTCAACACCTCTCTACTTTCTGGCATCTTCCCCTCTGCCTTCAAAAAAGCCTCTATCACTCCCCTCCTCAAAAAACCTACCCTCGACCCCACCTCCCTCCAGAGCTACCGTCCTGTCTCCCTCCTACCCTTCCTCTCCAAAACCCTCGAGCGGACTGTACACCGCCAGCTCTCTGCTTTCCTGTCCAACCACTCTCTGCTTGACCCTCTCCAATCTGGCTTCCGCTCTGCTCACTCCACTGAAACCGCCCTTCTCTCTGTCACCAACTCACTTAAGTGTGCCCGAGCTGCCTCTCTCTCCTCTGTCCTAATTCTCCTCGACCTCTCTGCTGCCTTTGACACTGTTGATCACTCTATTCTACTATCATCTCTTGCTGACCTGGGGATCTATGGCACTGCTCTGGCCTGGTTCTCCTCCTACCTCTCCAACCGCACTTACCAGGTAACCTGGCGTGGAGCAACCTCCACACCTCACCCTCTCTTGACTGGAGTCCCCCAAGGGTCAGTCTTGGGTCCTCTCCTGTTCTCTCTCTACACCCGCTCCCTGGGCCCCCTCATCGCATCCTATGGTTTCTCATACCATTTCTATGCTGATGATGCTCAGATTTTCCTCTCCTTCCCCACCTCTGACTCCACCATCTCCTCCCGTATCTCTACCTGTCTGTCTGCTATTTCCTCCTGGATGCACTCGCATCACCTCAAACTCAACCTCTCTAAATCTGACCTCCTTTTCTTTCCCTCCTCCTCCCCCTCCTCTGATCTCTCTATCTCTGTTCCTCTGGAATCTACCACACTCTCTCCCTCTTCCTCAGCTAAAAACCTTGGAGTCACCCTGGACCCCTGCCTCTCTTATTCCCAGCACATCTCCACTCTGGCACGCACTTGCAGATTCTTCCTGAGCAACATCCGAAGAATCCGACCCTTCCTCACCAACTATGCTACCCAGCTCCTGGTCCAGGCCCTGGTACTCTCCCGCCTAGACTACTGCAACTCCCTCCTGGCTGGCCTCCCTGCGTCCGCCACCCGTCCGCTCCAGCTCATCCAGAACTCTGCTGCTCGCCTGGTGTTCTCTCTACCTCGCTTCGCCCACGCTACTCCACTACTCCGCTCGCTCCACTGGCTCCCGATCACCGCTCGCATCCAGTTCAAGACTCTTGTACTAGCCTACAGATGCCTTGATCAGACTGCACCCAGCTACCTCCAGACCCTCATCTCTCCCTACACCCCCACTCGACCTCTCCGCTCCGCCTGCACTAGAAGACTGGCTCTACCTCCGCTACGCTCCCCTGCCTCCCGAGCCCGCTCCTTCTCCACCCTTGCTCCGCAGTGGTGGAACGACCTTCCTACAGATGTCAGGACTGCCCAGTCCCTGACCACATTCCGGCGCCTCCTTAAGACTCACCTCTTCAAACAGCACCTGTAGAACTCCTCTGTTGTATCCTGGGACACTATCACCCTTCATTTAAATATGCTTTATTTTGCTCTTATCTGCCCCCTATTTTACTGCATTTAATCCTGTACCTCAGAATATTGTAATCTCCCAAGTGTTTAATCTGTAGTATTTTGTACTTAATCATATCCTGATGTAACTATCACTACTTAATCATATCCTGATGTAACTTTCACTATTATCTGCTGTATTATTGAATTGTGGTTTGTCACACTTGAGAATTATTGTATTTCTTGTTCTTATTGTATGACTTATATTGTAACACTTGAATGTATTTGTATTTGCTTGCGATTGTAAGTCGCCCTGGATAAGGGCGTCTGCTAAGAAATAAATAATAATAATAATAATAATATATATATATATATATATATATATATATAGAGCGAGAGAGAGAGAGAGAGAGAGAGAGAGAGAGAGAGAGAGAGAGAGAGAGAGAGAGAGAGAGAGAGAGATGTTTTTTTTAAAAATATATAACACCTGTTTATTTATTCCAACCTGGGTTTAAAATATATTTCCATCAACATCTAAAGATATTATTTTTAATAGGCTGGCTTTATTTCATAGATAGATGTGTTTTAACAAAATAATACAGGATAAAAACTGTTTATCCAGTATAAAAAAGTTAAATAGTTAAATGTAATAGTCGAATGTTTGCTTTTCAATTCTTGAACTAAGCATGATCTCTCTGTTTCTAAAAGTCCCCTGTGCAAGCAGGTTTCAGACACCCGTTTAACTGCCAAGGTTAGTCTTAATTAATATGAAACTCTACTGTCAAAGCTTTTCCAAATTCACCGCATGAAGTCATGCTTTGGCCAGATTCAAGAGAAGACTTGGACCGGTATCTCTACAGATAAGAGGTCCACCTCTCAATTTCAAGCAACTACCAAGCTCTCATTCATTTCTATAATATAATGAAGTAATTGACAGTGCACCATCAACTCCTTTTCCTGTTACCAAAAATGTACTCTTCGTTAGTTAATATTAAAAAAATCACTCATTATAGAGACCTTGGATTCAGACTAATGTTTTCTGTCTTAGCCACGTCTGGCATCACTTTGCTATAAGCAGGCAAAAGTAAGGTTACCAGTTATTTTATATTCCTTCAGTAAATGTACTGTATATTAAAGTAATACAGTCTGCACTATATTGTCTTATTTTCAAAATTAACAATTCTTCTGCTATAATAAAACTTTTATTACTGTTTCAATTATTCTAGGATATCTGTGTTATCTTCAAGACTACTTTCAGATCAAGCTTACTTCTTTTCTAAATAAGAAACTTCACTGTGGACACATTCTTCAGCCAATTAAACTGGGTGATCGTTTTCTGCCTTTTCCTGTAACAAGACTTTTATTCTTTAATTCAGTAAAACCTCATACAAATAAATCACTTATTTTAATTGTAACTTACACATACTGTCTCTTTTCATAGAGTTTGTTATTCTTATAGAGGCTCTGTGTTTAGTTTAAAACCTGTTTCTAAACTAGAGTTATTTTTTCTGTTAGTGTCCAGTTGCCTCGCTCATGTAATACTTTTTGTTAGTATAACAGTTTATACATAGGCAAGGGTCTTTATAGGAGACACAACTGACCAGCAAACCAGCTTTAAATGCCCCTATAACAGGGGGAGACCTGTGCTGACTCTGCTGGCGTATTCTTAGTGCTGCAGGAAGAGGGCAGCACTCATCCAATACCCGCCTGTCAGTCATGGCAGTGACACGGAGAGGTGGGAAAGATAAAATAATACTCCACTGTTTCCTCAGATCTGCCCTTTTAAAAGACGTACCGGGAAGTACGGGAGCTTGGGTCGAGAGCTGGGACCAGCCGGGACCAAGAGAAAACCGGGAACAAAAAGAAAACGGAAAGTAAAATTAATATTAGTGGGGAAACCGTGGGCAGGACCCCTGTGTAGTTCTAGGGTAGACTGAGGAGACGGTCAGAGTAGGACAGAGACCGGGGCCGTGCGGCTAGCGACGGCTGGGGTAACGCTGCCGAAGTGCAGCACCTTTTATTTGTAGTTTTGTTACTGTGTTTTATTTTCCTTTTTACTTTCGCCTTTGGTTTTTGAATTATTGTTTGAGCACTTGTAAGTGCGCCCGCACTTGTTCTGTAGCACATCTGGTATTTCCGTGGTTCTGTTTTTATCATCGCTGGTAGGCAGACCACGGTGAACAGCACCCTCTGCGGGCTAAAAGAAAAAAATACACCCGGTGCTTCAAGTACACCTTCTGTCTCCTGTGTGTCAGTGAATCACCCACCACCCTTCCACAGCCCCAATATTGCTTCACTCAGGCTAGCAGAGTTGAGGGGTACCCTGCAGTAAATTTAACGACAAAAAGCATTTATGCATGTGCCCAAGTTAGTAAACTAGGTTACAGCTTTGTATTAAATTATTTCACTTTTAAACTTAACAGTTTCCCTGTAATAAATACTTCTGTTTTCTATCACAGTAAAACTGAAATAAATGCAACACTTATTTTTACTTTTAAATGTAATTCTGTCCGACAGTTGCTTTTTCTTTTGCAATACAAAAGACTTTGTAGTTTTGGCTCACAAGACATCATCCCAATTAAAGTCACTACCTTCCTGATAAGAACTTACACTGTAGACAACTTGTGAACAGGATGACTGTAGGGGAGACGTCGGACCAGAAATGAAACCAAAGCACACAGCAACTGCGAGCGAAACTGAGACGCTGCGGCTCTCAGTGTTTTATTAACAAAAATAAAAGGTTTAAGCAAAACACTCACAAACAACAAGTACTGTGCTGGTGCTTCCAGCATGAGTAGCAATTGTTATTCTCTTTTATAATTGATCTCCTCTTTCACTCTCCCGTTCTCCACTCACTGAACACCCAAAACCCAGTGAGTGTGAAGCACTCGCCCTTTTATGCAGCTGTACAGAGACTCGATTGCTAATCAATCATTCACTTTGAATCTCGGTACAGCTGCAGGTGAACTAATTTCTATTCCCCATGCTTCCATACTAATACCCAATCTGCAAGTGGAGTGATTGTGCCATCCTCGTGTCTAAATACAAATATACATTTTAAATCACTCGTGCTACATAACCCCACATTATATCCTGTGCACCAATAGAGGGCCGTGGTGATCTAGAGCCTAACCTGGCAGACATAGGGGTGCAAGGCGGGACTACACCCTGCACGGGACGCCAGTCCCTGAGTGACTCTCATACCTGCAGACCAGCATGGGGGAGAGGCACAGAGAGCCACGAGTGACTCTCATACCTGCAGACCAGCATGGGGGAGAGGCACAGAGAGCCCTGAGTGACTCTCATACCTGCAGACCAGCATGGGGGAGAGGCACAGAGAGCACTGAGTGACTCTCATACCTGCAGACCAGCATGGGGGAGAGGCACAGAGAGCACTGAGTGACTCTCACACCTGCAGACCAGCATGGGGGAGAGGCACAGAGAGCACTGAGAGACTCTCATACCTGCAGACCAGCATGGGGGAGAGGCACAGAGAGCACTGAGTGACTCTCATACCTGCAGACCAGCATGGGGGAGAGGCACAGAGAGCCCTGAGTGACTCTCATACCTGCAGACCAGCATGGGGGAGAGGCACAGAGAGCCCTGAGTGACTCTCATACCTGCAGACCAGCATGGGGGAGAGGCACAGAGAGCCCTGAGTGACTCTCATACCTGCAGACCAGCATGGGGGAGAGGCACAGAGAGCCCTGAGTGACTCTCATACCTGCAGACCAGCATGGGGGAGAGGCACAGAGAGCCCTGAGTGACTCTCATACCTGCAGACCAGCATGGGAGAGAGGAACAGAGAGCACTGAGTGACTCTCATACCTGCAGACCAGCATGGGGGAGAGGCACAAAGAGCCCTGAGTGATTCTCATACCTGCAGACCAGCATGGGGGAGAGGCACAGAGAGCCCTGAGTGACTCTCATTCCTGCAGACCAGCATGGGGGAGAGGCACAGAGAGCCCTGAGTGATTCTCATACCTGCAGACCAGCATGGGGGAGAGGCACAGAGAGCCCTGAGTGACTCTCATTCCTGCAGACCAGCATGGGGGAGAGGCACAGAGAGCACTGAGTGACTCTCATACCTGCAGACCAGCGTGGGGGAGAGGCACAGAGAGCCCTGAGTGACTCTCATTCCTGCAGACCAGCATGGGGGAGAGGCACTGAGAGCACTGAGTGACTCTCATACCTGCAGACCAGCATTGGGGAGAGGCACAGAGAGCCCTGAGTGACTCTCATTCCTGCAGACCAGCATGGGGGAGAGGCACTGAGAGCACTGAGTGACTCTCATACCTGCAGACCAGCATGGGCGAGAGGGGTGCTGGAGTTGTACCTTCAGAGATGAGTCAAAATAAAGAAAATACATGAACAGCACCAATCATGCTGTGTTTGTATAACCAAGCCTGAAATATAATTTACATCTGATTTGTTTGCCAGAGCTATTTCTGTTGTTATTGCAGATAGAAAGCAGAGAGATTTGAATGTCTCCATGGCAACAGGGTTCCAGTGTCAGGTCATCGGCTGTGCGTGTTGGTACCTCCAGAATAATCAATATTGAAATGGGGTACAAAGAGAGCCCAATCCTCCGACCCCTTCACTAAATATCTCAGGGTCCTTGAATAGGTCATCGAGCCTGCCAGGACTGGTACAGCAGTCAGTGTGATTCCTGTCTGACAGTCACCATGGCAACTAGCAAGGGGAACAGCGACACCCCCAAGCACCCAAATCAGAAACACTTTATATAAAAACTTAGAGAAGGCTGTTTCCTCATAAGCCCATGTTAACATGTTCATTGCATATATCCTTGATCTTGTTTTAAAATGTAAAAATTGATAACATTTGTATTATTATTATTATTATTATTATTATTATTATTATTTATTTCTTAGCAGACGCCCTTATCCAGGGCGACTTACAGTCGTAAACATAAATACATTTCAAGAATCACAGTACAAGTAATAATACAATTAAGAGCAAGATAAATACAATGACTTTGGTTTTACAAGTATGACAAAATACGATTCAATAACGGAGCATATAACAGTGTAGTTACATCAGGATATAATTACATACAAAATACTACAGATTAAATAACACTTGTGACAGTTTACAGTACTCTAAAGTACAGGATTAAATGCAGTAAAATAGGGGGCAGATAAGAGCAAGTAAAGCGCATTAAGGAAGTGATAGTGTCCAGAGGGAAAAAAACAGGAGTTCTACAGGTGCTGTCTGAAGAGGTGAGTCTTGAGGAGGCGCCGGAAGATGGCCAGTGACTGGGCGGTCCTGACATCTGTAGGAAGGTCATTTCACCACTGTGGGGTGAGGGTGGAGAAGGAGCGGGCTCTGGAGGCAGGGGAGCGTAGCGGAGGTAGAGCCAGTCTTCTAGTGCAGGCGGAGCGGAGAGGTCGAGTGGGGGTGTAGGGAGAGATGAGGGTCTGGAGGTAGCTGGGTGCAGTCTGGTCAAGGCATCTGTAGGCGAGTGTGGTTATTATGATACTGCTACTGTACATATCTTATGCTCAAAGTTGAACTTTAAGACCTTTTCAAAGCTTGATTTTGGGGTTAAATGGAATTTGATGTTCATGTATTTATTATTCTCTCATCGATACACACGTTGTATAGAAAATACATTGAATGCCAAGTGGTTATATGAGCAGGTATTGTTTTAAAAAGACATCTATACAACTCTGTTCAATTAAAAGCACAAAAGTAGGGACAGAAGCCTGGCCAGGTCAAAACTAAATTTCTCAGAATCCTTGTTTTCCTTCTCTCATCCCATTGCCTATATTCAAATTTTCCTTAGCCTATCCTCTCTCTCTCTCATTGTTAAATAGTACCTGTATATTAACCTTGTTAGTAAGTGATCCTTTTTCCTTTGTTTGGTCACTGGTTCGAGAGAGAGAGAGAGAGAGAGACAGAGAGAGAGAGAGAGAGAGAGAGAGAGAGAGAGAGAGAGAGAGAGAGAGAGACTGAGACTGAGACTAATCCACCATTTTACTTTCTCTAAATATAGTTTTATAGAATTTAACTTTAGCTGTTGCATTCTACAAGTTTGGTACTTTTGTCTATTTTCTTTGAACGAATCAATGACAGATACAAGTCAGGAAGGAGGGACGTTGCCCAGCAGCACTGGGAAATGTATTTATTATTATTTTTGTAGTAGGTTTTATTTTTTTTTTTATGGAAAAGGGTAAGGTCAACGTGAATTGATTAACCATTTCCACAGTTTTTTCTGGTGTTTTCCAGTGTTTACTGGCTATCCACCAATTTCATTTTTTTAAAATAAATAGTAAAGCAGTTACTGTGTGCGTATTTCTTTCTCTATTTGAGAAAAGAAGCTTGCCAATAGGATTGCTTGGTACAGCCTTCAGTTATAGCAGAAAGTTGTGCGAGGTTACGTCACAAACAGGATTATCGCTGCTTAAGTCTCGTAAGTATAATGTATGACTTCTGGGTATGTTTCCATGCAAAAGAAATTTAGTTTTTGGTCAATTGTACTCTAAGCTAAGACTGAATAATTTGACATTAATGTTGTGTGGTGTTAGTAAAACAGCAAAGGGAAGGAAGTGAATATATAAAGAGGGGGTCCCCAAAGCGATAACAGCCTCGGGCCCCCATTAAAATGTGGCCCTGCAGGCAGCAATGATAACTACTCAGAGAGGCTGAGCACTAGTACTGAAACATGAATACAATAAGATTTCATTACAAGCTTTGAGTGTATCTGTACCAAAGAGCCCCCCGCTGCACTTTGGTGCCATTTACAAAAGCAGGATAATAGTATGGATTCCTAGGAAGAGCAAGGATGGAACACACTGCAAAGTTACACATCGCACAGTATTCAATCATTCATCATCTGTAAACGCTTAATCCTATAGAGGGTTGCGGTGATCCAATGCCTAACCCGGCAGACACAGGGGTGCAAGGCGGGACTACACCCTGGACGGGACGCCAGTCCATCGCAGGGCAACTAAGGGGCGCCGCAATGCCGCCCTTCAATCATTCATGTCATAATGATATTCTGTAATAATAAATGAATTTCAGAAACACTGTGAATTTACAAGACATTCAGGTGTGTGCCCAGGAAGGGCGATGCAGCCCTTGCAATACTGCTTCCGATTCATTCACTTTCACATCAATCTGCACAGAATCCAAAAGCTTGAAACAAATGCAGAATCATTTCACCTGGCTTGCCCTTCAGATATGTAGCGGAATCATTTCTTCTCTGCATATCTTTGTCCCAGGCACTGACTGCCATGACAGCCTGTGTTAAACTTACAGCAGAGATGCTGTCTGTGACGTACCAATTCACTCTCATACCTGCAGACCAGCATGAGGGAGAGGCACAGAGAGCCCTGAGTGACTCTCATACCTGCAGACCAGCATGGGGGAGAGGCACAGAGAGCACTGAGTGACTCTCATACCTGCAGACCAGCATGGGCGAGAGCAACAGAGAGCACTGAGTGACTCTCACACCTGCAGACCAGCATGGGGGAGAGGGGTGCTGGATGGAGTTGTACCTTCAGAGATGATTCAAAATAAAGAAAATACATGAGCAGCACCAATCATGCTGTGTTTGTATAAGCAAGCCTGAAATATAATTTACATCTGATTTGTTTGCCAGAGCTATTTCTGTTGTTATTGCAGATAGAAAGCAGAGAGATTTGAATGTCTCCATGGCAACAGGGTTCCAGTGTCAGGTCATCGGCTGTACGTGTTGGTACCTCCAGAATAATCAATATTGAAATGGGGTACAAAGAGAGCCCAATCCTCCGACCCCTTCACTAAATATCTCAGGGTCCTTGAATAGGTCATCGAGCATCCTGCCAGGACTGGTACAGCAGTCAGTGTGATTCCTGTCTGACAGTCACCATGGCAACTAGCAAGGGGAACAGACACCCCCAAGCACCCAAACCAGCAATACCATATATAAAAACTGTCTAAACCATGTTGTGTCACTGTGTAATTGTGGCAAAGTGGTGAGTGAATACAGGTGAGTGCAGTGCAGAGTGGATACAAAACAGTGATTTCCAGGTGCAAGGGTGTTTATTGATAAATTAACAATGTCCAGAGCCTTATGGCGAACACCTGTAAATAATAATGTTGGAGTGACACAGCGGTGTGTATCACTCGGTATTTGTAATTCCCCGGGTTTGACCCGTAACCAAAAAGTCCAGTTTTACACACCAACACTAAACACAAAACACAAACACAGTTCCTAGTGATAGTGAATACGTGCAAGTGGTGTAACAGTTCTCCTTGAAATGCAGGGGTGAAAGTGATGTCCGGGTTTATGCTGGCTTTCGCTACAGCTCCAGATCGTGCAACTGGTAGTCTATTAAAAAACAGACGACAGTTAACAAAACACTAACAAACACAAGATAAAACTCACGGTTCATGAAACAGCACACAGACTCCTTGTAGGTTTTCAGCACTAACAATTTACCAAGAAACTGATCACGTCAGCTATGACCCCTATTTATATCCTCGCTCATGACCCCTAGGTTAACGAGCGCATCCGCTCCTCCAGTCCTCAGATGCCACACCGTTTACCGTCTGGGTCATTGAGTTTGGATACTGTAGCCGTGCCCCTTTCTTAAATGACCAACTTCCACCTACCCTACAGAATAAATTGTCATGCCATTTAGTTAAGGGTACTCTGTTCCTCTTACACAGAGCCCTCACAGGTAGAGAGGGAGATCTAACACCAAGAACCATTCGATCTCTGTCACAGTAATATAATAAACTACAAATATTGCAACAAAGGGCACATATTTCTATATAATAGCATATAAATATTGTTTTTAAATGGAGTGACAGTCACTGTGTAAAGTATGAAGTCATTGGCTGTGCTGTTTGTCTCCACCCATCATACTCAGTATATCATATCATGTCTAAACTGAGCATCATCTTGTCAGCGCGTTTCCAGCCGGGGAGGAGAACACTTTGGCACTGCTTTGAGTGTAAGGTAAGACTTTCCTAAAACATTAACCTCAATGTATTATTTTATACACAATCTATTTTTTATATGTACAAATGCAAATATCTTTAAGGAAACCCAGTTCATATATATATATATATATATATATATATATATATGTAAAGCTTAAGTTTGAAATACAAATTAGAGAAGGCTGTTACCTCATAAGCCCATGTTAAAAAAATATAAAAATAAAATCTATATATTAGTGCTTCATGAAACGATTATTAATGTAATCGATTAATCTATCGATTATTGCTTCGATGAATCGATTATTCGGATAAATACCAACACATCACTCAATAGCTAGCAAGATGAACATTTTTTTCTTCACAGATCTTTATGTATCCAGTGCAATAAATGTCTCGATATGATTGCAATTCCTTTGCGTTTCTATTTCAACAACAAAAAAATACTCTAAAGTATTAAAATAAAGTATTAATTAAGGAATACTCCGGGTAGTGTCCTTCTGATAAAAACTGCCAAGGTCAAATGATGGCAGCTATCTAATGCATTGAGACAATTAAAACATACCACAAATAAACTTTATAATTTTACAAGCAGAAACGATTTATTTAAGTTGACCACTTCATAACACAAAAAACAACGATAGATTAATTATTGCTTTTTTATGAATGTTTTTCTAACAATGGAATGGTATGAAAAAAGTAATTTTCTATAATTGTAAAACAAAACAAAAATGGTCTAACGTTTCTATTACATTTCACAGCGGGATGTACTTTAAACAAATAACCTGTTTGTTTTCAAATCTTAATAGTCCTTTTAATAATAATTTGATGAGGAAACTAAAGACATGAAATATATTTGGTATCTTCAAGTCAGTCACGTATTCAATGAAGGGGCTTTGTTGCGAGTCACCAAGCGTTTTGAGACGGACGCATCGGCATAGTTATATAAACATTTCAAAGTAACGAGGCGTAACACAAGTGGAGAGTCTGAAAAGTAAGAAATGCACATTATATTTTCGTAATATTAGACCTTTAACTGACGCAATGTTAGCTGAACTGACACAACTTCATGTATTATACATAATTTGCCGATTGTTTTTTTGTTTTGTTTTCAATAATAATAATAAATGACTAGATGAACATAAATCATAAATTAAAATGTTTTATTTTCGTAATCAAGTATTACTTATGTTCGGCTTCTGTTTCTTTTATTAATGCGAAGGGGTGCATTCTTTTTAGGCGTTCAAGCAGAATGGTCGTGCTGTTATGATAAGTCATTGACTGTTTGCATAAAGAGCACGTCACCGTGTTTCCATCTGGAGGAAGAAAACAAATTTGATCCGAGTGTAAAGAATAGAAGTGGACTCAAGAAATAAAACAAAAAAAGAAAAAGACGTGCGAGTCTAGCCCGTGTTGATAAATTTACGGGAAACATTTGCCTTAAATAGATAAACGAATGTTCATAATCTTTATATATTTTTTTCTAGATCTTTTAGCTCTGGGAATATATAGACACTTAATCCGCTTCTCCACATTTACCGTTGCTTAAAAAACCCGTCTGTGTGTGTATTAGAGGGAGGGGCTCATGTCACTGTTTGCTTCTGAGTGCTCACTGTTAAAGAATCACCCGCGGCTGTGTGAACAAGGCTTAAGCACGCCGGGGGGGGGGGGGGGGGGGTTCGATGAATCGACAAATATTCATCCATGGCGGCAAAATTCGCGATTAGTCGATTAATTTGAATAATCGTTGCAGCACTAATACAAATCTTTGTGATTAAATTCCTATGCATTTCCGACATTGCTGTATATGAATACATAAGAGATATCCTGGAACATGTTCATTGCATATATCCTTGATCTTGTTTTAAAATGTAAAAATTGATAACATTATTATTATTGTTATTATTATTATTATTATTATTAAGATGCATTGCATTCTTCTTTGTATTCCTACTGTTATTGGTGTGTTTATTATGATACTGCTACTGTATATATCTTATGCTCAAAGTTTAACTTTAAGACCTTTTCAAAGCTTGATTTTGGGGTTAAATGGAATTTGATGTTCATGTATTTATTATTCTCTCATCGATGCACACGTTGTATAGAAAATACATTGAACGCCAAGTGATTATATGAGCAGGTATTATTTTAAAAAGACATCTATACAACTCTGTTCAATTAAAAGCACAAAAGGCTTTAGTTTGAATGCAGGGGAACCGCCCTACTTTGCATCACTCCTGCTGCAACCCCTGCTCGGTCTAGCTAAGTAAACATTCACATTGCTTTAATACCCCCTCAAACAAATGAGATGCTTTCAACACTGCACCCCACCAGCCTGGGTAAGCACTTCATTGCCGGGTCTTTATGCAAATACAGGAAGTACAAATCAATCTGCTCATTATTTGGTTAAAGCATCTATATGAGTGAGACTAATTCACCTGCAATCGGACTCTGTATATTCAATATATTCATGTCTGTTGCATGTCATCTGGACCTTTGAAAAATCTCAACCTCAGCGAGCTGGTCTGAATTACAGCCACTAGTTTTGCATCACCTAGCATTAAATAAAAATAAAAACTATATGAACATATTTCAGATCTTTTATTTCAGAATGTAATCATTAAAAATAATAATAATAATAATAATAATAATAATAATAATAATAATAATAATAATAATAATAATAATAATATCACAAAAGGCTACCGGAAGACCAGACATTTATTTACCGGTATTTAAAAGTTTCCGAGGTTGGTCCGCCAGGATGCAAACAGCTTGTCCTGTTTGTATAGCCGCTCCAATAAAACAATCACTGCAGGAAAGACTTGACTTTGTAATCATTTTCAATCATATCTGTATGCAGTGACAGGCTAATCGCATTTTTTAATTAGTTAAGCTATTGTTGTATTTATTTCAGATTCGTTATTGAGAGGAACGGTAGTTCCTCGTACAAGTTAGAAAAACTTGTTTGAAACTACCGAGAGTCTCTATACAGCTCAGAGAGTTTTGCTGTTGCAGCGGCAAAACTAAATCACTTAGAATCTGTACAAGTACCAAAAGTCTGAAACTTTTTTTACATCAAATGTGAAAAAAAACGTAAATACCTCTTATACACAATGAGATATAAGTCGTCAAACTAAGGTCAAATTGTTATTCTCCTCTTTCTTCCTCTGCCGTCTACTGTGTAGTGACTTTTCAAACAGGAAAGCTAAATAACTGGACATCTACCAATCACGTGATTCCACATGTTGGTCAACGTCCAAATAAACCAGGGAATGCAAGCAGTTTGATATCCACACCATTTATATTAAACCATTTATTTATGTTTTAAAACAGCAAATAATAATAATAATTACCGTTGTTTGAACTTGCAACACAACGTCCTTGAAGAGCACACGGCCTCAGCCCGCTGCGCCACTGGGCTGTTGTTGAAATGCATTCATTTTTTAAGCTTACATCCAAGCCTGACCAGCTTTCACTGAAAACATGAAGGTTCTGCTCGATTCTAGAAATGTTCTATTTCCTGTTTGAAAATATCCAGTTTCCTGTTTGGTAGATAGAATGGAATTGTACACAAGAGTGGCTTGTAGCTTCCTTGTCTAAATCTCTGATCTCTGATAAATTGTAGTTCCTTGTTTAATTAAAAATAAATACATGAATAATTTATTAGGTAGAAATAAATAAATGATTTAAAAAATGCATAGAGGAATAAGTATATTTAGAAATAAATATTTTTTAATAAATAAATGTAGAAATTATTGTTTATATTATAAACAACAGCCCAGTGGCGCAGTTTTAAATAACTTTAGCATAACAGAGGCAGAAGTGTTAAAGGGACTAGGAGTTCTTAAAATAAACAAATCCTCTGGGCCGGATGAGATCCTCCCAATAGTACTCAAAGAAATGAAAGAAGTTATTTACAAACCGCTAACCAAGATCATGCAACAGTCTCTTGACACAGGGGTTGTACCAACAGACTGGAAAATAGCAAACGTAATACCGATCCACAAAAAGGGAGACAAAACCGAACCAGGTAACTACAGACCAATAAGCCTGATTTCTATTATATGGAAACTTATGGAGACTATAATAAGATCCAAAATGGAAAATTACCTATATGGTAACAATATCCTGGGAGACAGTCGGCATGGTTTTAGGAAAGGGAGATCGTGTCTAACTAACCTACTTGATTTTTTGAGGATGCAACATTGACAATGGATAATTGCAAAGCAGACAACATGGTTTATTTAGATTTCCAGAAAGCTTTTGACAAAGTCCCGCATAAAAGATTAATTCTCAAACTGAACGCAGTAGGGATTCAAGGAAATGCATGCACATGGATTAGGGAGTGGTTAACATGTAGAAAACAGAAAGTACTGATTAGAGGAGAAACCTCAAAATGGAGCGAGGTAACCAGTGGTGTACCACAGGGATCAGTATCAGGTCCTCTGCTATTCCTAATCTACATTAATGATTTAGATTCTGGTATAGTAAGCAAACTTGTTAAATTTGCAGACGACACAAAAATAGGAGCAATTGGAACTCCCACGTTTACAGTATTTATTTACTAAATGTCCTTATGAAAATGGTTGAAAGAACTGCAGTGAATGAATCAATTTCATTATACAGTACTGTACAAACTCGTTCCCTTTCAAGTCGAAGACGACCACCAACATTATGTATGGGATATTCCCTGCCCTAGAGGTAGGTAATACTGAGCTCTCTATACGCACTCAGTCCCGCCTACCCAGGGTACAAAACCGTCACTCACCGGAAGATCTCCCTCTTTTTCCTTCTCAAGACGGTAAGGTAAGACCTCTGTGTCTAGACTGAGCGTGTTGATAGAAAGAGCCCTCGAGTCGATTTGGGTCAGTTGTATTTCCCAAGCATTCGTGCTGAAAGCTGGCTTGCCGCTTTCCTGGAATCAACGACTGAGTTCTTTCATCTTTCTGTCTTTCACCGCCCCCCCCCCCTTTGGTAGGCCACTTTCTCTTTTTTACTGTCTGTCGTAGGTGAGTGACTGTCTGTGCAGTCACCCGAGACTGAGTTGTCTTTTCCTGAGTTACACAAGTATCTTTGTAAGAGTCGGCCCGCACCAGTGCCATGCACCACGTATTTGGGGCTCCGGCTGGACTCCAATGCAATGCACATATACCTGTCGGACGACAGGGTAGCAGCTATTCAGGATTGGCTCTCCCTGTTTCGACAGGGATCGCAGGTAACCCTCAGGGTGTGCCAGAAACTACTGGGTCTGATGGCCTCAGCCACAGTAGCGATCCAACTGGGTCTGCTTCGCATGCGCCCGCTGCAAGCGTGGCTCAGTGCATTTCATCTCAACGCCAAACGCGACAAACACCGCAGATTGACTGTGTCTCACACATGCTCAGCAGCCCTATGCTGGTGGAGGGTTCCTTCTCACCTGCGCAGAAGGGTGCAAATGGGAGTAGTATTAAATCGCCAAGTGGTGACAACAGATGCCTCCAACCAGGGTTGGGGAGCAGTCTGGGAGGGCAGGGGAGTCTGCGGATCCTGGTCGGACCGCTGGTCACCCCTGCACGTAAACATGCTGGAATTGCATGCGGTGTTCCTTGCTCTCCAGCACTTTCTTCCAGTGCTGAGCGGCACACATGTGTTGATCCGGACGGACAGCACAACAGTAGTAGCGTACATCAACCACCAGGGGGGGCTACGGTCTCCGGGGTTGCATCACATAGCTTTCAGGCTATTTGTATGGGCCCAAGCCAACCTGCTGTCCCTGCGGGCGACGCGCATTCCGGGAGTGGCGAACTTGGCAGCGGATCTCCTCTCCAGGAGAGGTCCGCATCCGTCAGAGTGGCGTCTCCACCCTCAGACGGTGAAGCGCATTTGGGAACGGTTCGGGAAGGCGCAGGTCGATCTGTTCGCTTCGGTAGAGACGACACGTTGCCCCCTATGGAACTCCCTCCATCGCTTAGGCAGTCCACTCAGCATAGACGCCCTAGCTCACGTTTGGCCCAAAGCGTTTTTGTACGCCTTTCCTCCTATACCATTGCTCCCGGCTTTTCTGGAGAAAGTCCGATCAGAGAAAGCATCAGTCCTCCTAGTGGCCCCCAGGTGGCCCAGAATATGGTTTGCGACCCTGTGCCAGCTGCTGTACGGCCAGCCTTGGGAGATCCAGCTTCGTCTCAGGCACAGGGCTCCCTTTGGCATGCGGATCCAGTCAGGTTCCAGTTGTGGGCCTGGCCCCTGAAAGGGAGCGCTGGTTAGCCCTAGGGCTATCGGACGCGGTTGTGAGCACCATGCAGAATGCTTGGGCAGACTCCTCTAGGTCGGTGTATACCTACAAGTGGAAGTGTTTTCAAGCCTGGTGCCTGGCTAGGAGCCATGACCCCGTTACTTGCCCGATGTCAGTTATATTGCAGTTCCTGCAGGAATTGCTTGACACGTTAAAAGTGTATCTGGCAGCTATATCTGCTTGTCATGCCCCATAGATTCTATGTCCCCAGGTGCACATTTTATGGCTACGTGCTTTCTTAAAGGCGCACAGAGATTACATCCTCCCAGGAGGACTGTTCTTTCCGAGTGGAGCCTTAACATTGTACTGGAGGCTCTTACAAAAGCCCTGTTTGAACCTTTAGACTCCATAGTGCTGAAGTACCTGTCTCTGAAGACAGCCTTCCTTTTAGCAATCACCTCCGCTAAGCTGAGTGTCCGTGCACAGCTCCAGCATGCGTGTGTGGGAGAATGGAAGCAGAGTTTCGCTGCACACCAACCCCGCTTTCCTCCACAAGGTGATCACAGCTTTTCATATTAACCAATCGCTGGAACTGCAGTCTTTCATCCTCCTCCATTTACTTCATCAGAGGATGAGAGGCTAAACTTCCTCTGCCCAGTGCGGGCATTGAGGTGTTATGTACTTAAGACGAAAGCTTTGCGTAAATCGGACCAGCTTTTTTTGCTGGTTTACCTCCACCTGGTAGAGTAGCTGCGCATTCGACTAAAGGGTCGGCTACATCGTGGACCCTTTTTAAGGGCGTTTTGATGTCTGATATTTGTACTGCGGCTAGCTGGGCTACGCCGCTTACTTTCTCCAGGTTCTACCGCGTTAATGTGGTAGATCCTGCTGTGCCTTCTGTAGGCACAAGGGTCCTTGAGGGTGTAAGTTCACACCGCTAACCTCTGGGTTAGACAGCGCTTGTGCGTCCCTCATATGCTGCCGTTCCTTCTCCCTCGCGATGGCTCTGGTATACATTATCCCATACATAATGTTGGTGGTTTTCTTCGACTTGAAAGGGAACGTTAGGTTACTTACCGTAACCCTGGTTCCCTGAAAGAGAAGACGACCGCCAACCATGAGGTCGCTTCAGTCGCCCTCACGGGTTCGATGGAAAAAGAGGGAGATCTTCCGGTGAGTGACGGTTTTATCCCCTCGGTGGGCAGGACCGAGTGCGTCATCACAGGAAGGGGCCTTCGGCAGCTCTGATATAGAGAGCTCAGTATTACCTACCTCTAGGGCAGGGACTATCCCATACTTAATGTTGGTGGTCGTCTTCTCTTTCAGGGAACCAGGGTTACGGTAGGTAACCTAACGTTACAACTCATGTAGTTCAATTGAAATAAGAATTAATAAAATAACTACAGTGTTATTTTTACAAAAACAATCCAACCACAAACTGTTGACTGTTCTCTGTTATTGGCTTGTACTGTCTTATTTGACAGCTTAAATAGCAAAAGTTAACAAATGTACATCATACAACAGAATTAACTCAGTGAACAAAAACAATAAACAACTTACAGTTTCACACAGAGATCAAACATTGTCGATTTTGTTTCGCATGCAAAAACACACGCTTTGAAAGTTCTGCTGACAAGCTTGTTATCCCCAATAACCTGAGCTTTAAAGCCAATTGAACGAGAACTCATTTTTTGCTTCTCGCTCATTATGAACTGACACCAGTTATGTAACCAGCTGCACTTGGCAGTCGTGAATGAATGAATGACTGATCCGTTTCCAGTCAGAGTTCAGTCACGTGAAACGACAGTGTCGAGTTATCCACTAGTCTTTTTAATAGTTTTTATCCCTTCGGTACCGGTAATAAGGGTAAAGCGTGGTGTCAAATAAAAAATTGAGAGGCAGGATACATATATTTTATAGGGAGAAAATCCGGGATCAAGTCTGTTTGTCGAATTAAGCGAAGTTGTCGAGTTATTCATCAGTCGAGTTAACCGAATTTACTGATTGATTTATTTTCGTGTTTTTATTATATTTAATAATAGTCACGTTAAAATATGACGTTTTCATGTTTCACATCATTAAAATCCTTTATTATTATTATTATTTTAAGTTTGGAAACGAGCTGAGGTGTATTAGCAGCTATTGTAGTGTGGTGGATGGGCCGTGTGCGCATGCGCAGTCACCACTTCAGAGACTTGTCTGTTGTTCCAACACGGTTGCATTTATTTATAAACTTTTAAACAAAAACCGAACTTCTCGTGGAGATCCTATCTATACACACTGTGTTTTTGTTTCTCTAAGGTCAGGGCAGGTTAGCTGTTTCCCTGACAAAACAAAAACAAAACACAAACACAAGTACCGTGAATATTTGTAGCAAATAGATTTCCTTTTCCCAGATTTCCCCAAAGCTACCACTGCCAGGTCAGGTCAGGTCAAGGCAGGGCAGGAAATACAATTCCCTATACAAGTGCAATATTTCTACAGTAAATTCAGCACCGGTGTTCAAACTGTAAACAGTTTATCAGTGTAACTTCCGTTTCTGTCTCTCCCTTTTGATACTGAAGAAAAGCTGCGCTGGCACTTTATAACACAGACATTTTATTCAGCATTCGTTTTATAACTAAATAAATATTAGGTCTATTACGTGGTTATCTTTCCTAATGTATTTACTTTTTTGGTGTGAGAGGAGCTGCAGCTTCCTCCGGGAGACGAGACGCTTTAGCACCGCTCTGGCAGCCGAACCTGGAGCGAGCACATTCCCTCTTCCCCTCTCCTCGCACTTTGTTGGTTTGGTTGTCTGTCGCTTTGAACCGAGCCAGATTCAGATATGTTGCAGGGCTGGAGTTTCACGGCATGGCTCCGGCTCGCCTCGGTTATTTGCTAGTGTAAACATACCCGTACCGTGAGGGCGTGGGGTGTGCTGGTGTAAACGGGGTATAATTAAAGACAGTGACCTTGTTAAACCCACATGAGTTATCCAAACAATGACATCTAGTGGGCAGGCCATTGTCATTACAGTTTTACAAAAGATAATCACATTTCTAAAGATCATTAGATCTTGAAGAAGCCGGTAAAGTTACTGCTATTGTTTGGAGCTGCTGTTCCTTTAATAACTAGAACGTTTCTTCCTCTAATGTGATTTTATATTTTGTGCACATGGTCTCGTCATTTTAGAAAGTATATTTATTACTTGTGTAACACCTAGCCAATAAGGCAAGGGCAATAGCAACTAAAAACCTAGGGACAGATTAACCCCGGTAGACAAGTTCTCTATATGTATTATACACACACACCATCACAGAATCTCTTGGAAATCAGGTAAGTTGTCACAATGTCCTCTCAATGAAAGCCCACGACACAAGTTTTATAGAAATACAGATCCCTTGGTTTTTATTACATTTACAGCTGGAGCAGAAGGGGTGGGTGGCTGGAGTTTCACGGCATGGTTCTGGCTCGCCTCGGTTATTTGCTAGTGTAAACACACCCGTACCGTGAGGGCGTGGGGTGTGCTGGTGTAAACGGGGTATAATTAAAGACAGTGACCTTGTTTAACCCACATGAGTTATTCAAACAGTGACATCTAGTGGACAGACCGTTGTCATTACAGTTTTACAAAAGATAAATCACATTTCTAAAGATCATTAGATCTTGAAGAAGCCGGTAAAGTTACTGCTATTGTTTGGAGCTGCTGTTCCTTTAATAACTAGAACGTTTCTTCCTCTAATGTGATTTTATATTTTGTGCACATGGTCTCGTCATTTTAGAAAGTATATTTATTACTTGTGTAACACCTAGCCAATAAGGCAAGGGCAATAGCAACTAAAAACCTAGGGACAGATTAACCCCGGTAGACAAGTTCTCTATATGTATTATACACACACACCATCACAGAATCTCTTGGAAATCAGGTAAGTTGTCACAATGTCCTCTCAATGAAAGCCCACGACACAAGTTTTATAGAAATACAGATCCCTTGGTTTTTATTACATTTACAGCTGGAGCAGAAGGGGTGGGTGGCTGGAGTTTCACGGCATGGTTCTGGCTCGCCTCGGTTATTTGCTAGTGTAAACACACCCGTACCGTGAGGGCGTGGGGTGTGCTGGTGTAAACGGGGTATAATTAAAGACAGTGACCTTGTTTAACCCACATGAGTTATCCAAACAGTGACATCTAGTGGACAGGCCGTTGTCATTACAGTTTTACAAAAGATAAATCACATTTCTAAAGATCATTAGATCTTGAAGAAGCCGGTAAAGTTACTGCTATTGTTTGGAGCTGCTGTTCCTTTAATAACTAGAACGTTTCTTCCTCTAATGTGATTTTATATTTTGTGCACATGGTCTCGTCATTTTAGAAAGTATATTTATTACTTGTGTAACACCTAGCCAATAAGGCAAGGGCAATAGCAACTAAAAACCTAGGGACAGATTAACCCCGGTAGACAAGTTCTCTATATGTATTATACACACACACACCATCACAGAATCTCTTGGAAATCAGGTAAGTTGTCACAATGTCCTCTCAATGAAAGCCCACGACACAAGTTTTATAGAAATACAGATCCCTTGGTTTTTATTACATTTACAGCTGGAGCAGAAGGGGTGGGTGGCTGGAGACGCAGCTCGACCCAAAGCAGTGTAACCAAACAAATCAAAATGAACAAGCAAATAAACACTCCAAAACAAAATAAAGAATAACTACTTCTACAAAGGAGAATGAATAAATAATCAAAGAAAGATTAATCACACACTATTACTTAAATTCCAATTCAAAATACTGTAGAGCTAGCAGGAGTGCAACACCAGCCCAACCCACCAGGGAGTGATCTTCCAGAACTGGCAATACAGCAATTAGAGCTAGAAAGGTACACTTTTAGCTGCAGTTCTAAAACAAAGTTGACAAAAAAACAATGTACTAGCTTTATTATACACGTTAAAATCAGAAATAAAAAGACAAGAATTAAAAGAATAACATAAAAACGGTAATAAATACAATGGCTTATCTCACACAGAAAGGAACGAGAGGGAGGAATCGCAAGGACAACAGCAGCGGGCTTTAAACAGTACTACAACAAACCACACACACAAACAGGTCGGCCGCCCTGCAGTGAATGGATTAACCTAAATAGCAAAGAGAAAACACAGCAGTCAGACACTTACAACTTTCAAGTAAGTTTCCTTGTACAAAACAGCATTTACACAGATTGTCCGACTACAAACAATCTAGTTTTCATAAGACTCACAAAACAAACAGAATCAATATTCTCACTTGTTTTCCTGGACTCCAGTGCAGCCCCGCCTGTCCTTGCCATTCCTCTCTCTGTACAAAATTAGATCCTGTTTCTTCTTCTGGTTAATCTATAGGACGCATTCCATCTATTATTTTAGATGATTAGCGTCCTCTATCTGTAGTCCTTTGTCTGTCTTTGTTTTACTTTATTTTTCTGTCATCTTTATTTATTATAACTTCCCTTCTTTTCCTGTTTCCTTTATATATTTCGTCAGTATCCTTTCTCTATTCAGTCTCCCGTCCTCTTTCACTTTTCCCAGCAAGTTCTTTATATTGACTTCATGTACCTCCATTTCTCTCAGCCTCCTCTCCATTTTCCTTCTCTGCTCCTCATATTTCTCACACTTTAATAAATAATGTCTCACTGTTTCAGCTACTTTACATTTTTCACACTTTCCATCTTCATGTTTCTCCAGTCTTAAAAGATGTTCATTTAATGAACTCTGTCCAATCCTTAACCTATCCAACGCTCTTTCCTCTTTCCTTCACAACTCTTTATTCACCTCTTTCTGAATATTATGATAAAACCTTCCTTTTATGCTTTCATCCCATCTCTCCTGCCATTCTTTTACTATCATTTTTTTCACATAGCCTCCCATTTCCTGCGATCCCAGAGGAGTCACCACATCAATTTCCTCTCTTTTTAACCCATTTTTTGCTGCCAGATCTACCATCTCGTTGCCCAGAATGCCAGAGTGATCAGGAATCCAAACTAAAATCACTTCGATCCCCATTATTGTACATTCCTTATATTGTTGCATTATTTCAACCATGACATTTCTTCTATCATTAAACTCCCCTTTTAATGCAATAAGAACACTCAATGAATCTGAAAATATGACCGCTTTTTTAGGCTTTATTTCAGCTATTTTGACTATTGCAAATAGTATAGCTACCATTTCTGCAACAAATACCGATAAATGGTCAGATATCCTCGCTATTTTACATCTAATTCTGGGATATAATATGCCTTCGCCACTCTTCCTGTTTTTGGATCCTTGGATCCATCTGTATATATACATAGCGCCTCCATACTCTTCTCCTCTACAAAAGCTTGACTCTTTCTTTTCAGTTCCATTTTTTCCCCTCCTTTCTTCACTTGCTCACTCAATTCTGAACAACAGTTTGGTTTTTCCATCATCCATTCTGGAAACACGTTTATACTAACATTCTTTACCAATTTCAAATTTTCCATTCCCAATTCCTTTATCCATTTTTGCAAGCTCCTGTTTCTCCTCAGCATAGTATATTTATACAGAGAAAAGTTAAATAGTTAAATATATTAGCACCACGTGCAATGTATAACATGCATCAGGTGCATCAATTAGAAACCGCTTCAATTCACAAGTAGTTAATGTATTAGCAGCATCTAGTGCAGTGTGAAAAGATTTATTAACCCGTTCTAGTGCTAGTTTATCCATGTATACAAACAATTGTACCTACAAAATACCCATCTGTTACACTTGTAAGTGTCTATTAGGTTTGCTTGAGCCTGATGGTCCTTCCCTAGTTTTCTTTTAGTTGGAAGACGCATTGGTCAGTTGAAGCAGCATACAGGTACTATATAATATAATATATAATACTGTAATAACAGAATGCTTTACATTTGCATGTGGGCACGCTAAAAATGGCACCGTGTTTAATTTATTCAGCACTTTCAGTCAGGATTTAAAGCTAAATAAATTTATTTGGCAGCATAACATTTGTAGAGTTTAGTCGGACGAGTTGAAGTACATCTGAGAAATATTTGATTGACACCCCGATTTATTTCCCATCCCCTTTGATATATTTGAACTCTTATTCTTTATCTTCTGAGAAGTGAGTGCTCAGGCAGGATGATGCAAGCTCTCATTTCAGTGACCATGTGGGTTGTTTGCATTTTTACGAAATATTTTCCTTCTCATCATTGCAAAATTAAAACGTGAAAATACACCTATCGGTTACCTTATCGCACCGCTTGTAATTTTACAAACAAATCCTACTAATGGTTGTAATGAATGTGACTAAAAGTGATGCATCAGTTAAATACCTCTCCATTGTTATTTTGCATAGCCTATATGTATTTTAAAAATTAATATAGGGCTAAAGAAGTCCCAGTTAGAGCAGAACATCAAAGTCATGTGAACACATGGGGAAGGTGAGATGTCTGAACTGTCCTGTTTGTAATGATTAAGTGCACGTGTTGCTTGTTATAACACACAAGCTATTGTACAGAAAAGCCAGTCCGGAGCCACTCAAAGCTTAACCTGCATTGAGGTGATTCACAGAAAGTCTTCTGTTTCTAATGCAGAGTCTGCTGTGATGGGGGAGAGAGGGCTGCTCATCCTTCTGCTTGCAGGTGAGTTTCCTTTATTTCTGCTTTTCTCACTGTTTGCTTTGATATTGTCCACATTCCCTCTCAGAGAAGATCATGTGGTTCTTAAAGCTGCAGTGTCCCTCAATCACGTTCAATCTAAACTAACGTGTGATTCCTGGGTGTGTGTTCACTGCACTGCTCCACTTCTACAGAGCAGACCTTGTTGCTGTTGTATCTGCTCAGCTCCGCACAAGGTACTGATCAGTAATGTGGGAGGTATACGGAGGCTGCCTGTTGTCACACTTATTTTTTTTAGCTATTAGGAGTATCAGAATCTGGTTTCATTCCTAAGTGTAGTTTAGCAAAGGTTATTCTACAGCTTTTCAAGATACCTTAATGTGGGATGAACCTACAGAGGCTGCCTGTCTGTCCAGAGTTATTATCAGAATCTGGGGTATATTGAGGCCGTCTCTCTGTCTGTGTTACACGTTATTTATCTAGAGAGGTTCTTATTCCTCTTGTGTTTGACCTGTCTGATTATCAGCTACCCTGTCACAGGGTAATACTCAACATAAAGCAGAATATATTTCAAAATATCTTCATGTACTGTGCAGTATATTGTGGAATATATTATGGAACATATTACAATATATATTATCTGTGTTTATATTCAAACATACTGTATGTCAACATATTTCTGGAATATATTTAAGTACAAATAGGAATGTACTTTTTTAATGTCTTCACTTCTTCTGCTGAGACAGAACATTTCTGAGAGTGATCTGCTCTAGGATGTTATCCTGTCTCAGTCTATTAATCTTTCACTCCGCTAGCTAGCAGTATTTTAGTAATGTTGTTTTTTTCTTTTATCAGGGTTTTGTGTGCCCGCTTACAACCAGATCAGAAAACATGTATTTGTGGAAACTGTAAAGAGCTGGTCTGCAGCTCAGAGATACTGTAGAAAGAATCACACAGACCTGGCAACTGTGCACAACCAGGAAGAAGCAAAGCAGCTCTTAAATATTGCAGGAGCTTCTCTCAATGCTTCTGCCTGGATCGGGCTGTATCGTGATGAAACACAGAACTGGCAGTGGTCTAACAGCGATGATGTCATCTATAACAACTGGACAGCAAGCCTCTTCTGTGCTTCAGTCAATTCAAAGGGAAAGTGGATTGATTTACCCTGCCACCTTCAGAACGCTTTCATGTGCTACAATGGTAAAGATGCAAGTGTTGCTACATTGCACTTTCATTATTAGAGTCTTA
The DNA here is from genome assembly GCF_902713425.1 of Acipenser ruthenus. NCBI lineage: Eukaryota > Metazoa > Chordata > Actinopteri > Acipenseriformes > Acipenseridae > Acipenser > Acipenser ruthenus. Next base: position 8,942,365 of record NC_081229.1, read on the forward strand.
TAGTTATGATTTGTAAGCATCCCTGTGAAGGGAGCTTTAATGAGTTTACAAATCCACCGCCACTCCTACAGCTGCTAATATCTCAAACAATTTTAAAACCCTGAATCCAAGTTGCCCTTGAATGGATACAAAAACACACGTTATTGGATGTGTTTGGTGTGTTTCACATGCTATTAATTATAGATGGACCCATTTCTTATCTTCTGAATATTTATAACAACCAACTGAGAATACTGAATCAGGAGTAAATTAGACAACTAAAATACTGTTGGCATAAGGGCTTTTATATTGCTTTTTAATTGGTTCAGGTGGAATTGGATCCTGTTAGATTGCAACTGTGACCAGGACCCTATTTAATCACCTTCAGTTTTACTGGTCCCAAAACACAGCCTCTTTCCTACCTACACTCTCTACCCTTTCTTCTTTGTGTACTGTCTACACTGCTCTCTGCCTCTGCTGCTCCCTCTGTCAGTTTGTTCACTATATCCACTATGGCCTTCTCTGCTATCCCCATCCTTCTCTCCTCTGGCACTAGCAAAATCTCTCACCAGCACTTCTCTAACCCTTCCAACTTGATCTCTCAAACTCAGCTGTCATCCTCTGCTACTTCATCCTGCTCTCTCTCTCTCTGGTGACCTATGGAACTGCCAGTCAGCCTGCAACAAGGCTGACTTCATCTCTGCCTATGCCTCTCATCTCTCTATCGACTTTCTGGCCCTTATAGAAACATGGATCACCCTGATAACACTGCTGCCCCAGCTGCTCTCTCCTCTCTCTGTGTCCTCTCTCACTCTCCCCGCTCCTCAGGACGAGGTGGGGAACTAGATTCCTACTTTCTCCATCTGGAATTTCTCAATCCCCTCTACTCTCTCCTCCCTCTCTGTCAGCACATTTGAATTTCATGCTGGCCACTAACTGGACATGATTTTCTCCTTCTAGCATCTCCCTCTCCTTCTCGGATCACTTCTTCATATCGCTCTACCCTCTCTCCCATCCACCTCTACCACACTTCTCTCCTATCGCCACTTCCTTTCCTCAACCACCTTTACTTCCTCTGCTCTCTCCTTTCTTCCTCCTATTGACTCATTCTCCCAGCTTTCAGCAGACTTTGCCACTGTGACTCTTTCTTCTTCTTTCACCTCAACTCTTGACGACTCCTGTCCTATGGTCTCCCATCCTGCTCGCTCCTCCCATTCCCAGTCCTGGCTATCCTCTACACTCCACTCAACCCGTAACAAACTGCACACTGCTGAGCGGAGATGGAAGAGATCCAAGCTACCCTCTGATTTAGACCACTACTGATCCCTCCTTTCCTCCTTCTAAACAGCACTCACCTCTGCCAAAACCTTCTACTATCAGTCTATCATCCTGTCCTCCACCAACAACCCCCACTGACCTTCTCCACCTTTTCCTCCCTCCACAAAACCCCACCCCCTCCCCAATCCTCCTCCTTCACACCTCCTTGCCTCCTTCTGCTCTAAAGTAGAGGACATTCAGAAGCTATTCTCCATTCCATCTTATCCTTCCCCCTCTCCACTTGAACACATCCCAACATCCTGCCCTCCCCCTCATTCTCAACTTCCACACCTCTATCTGACCTTTGCTCTTTACTCCTGGATTCCAGGTCAACTACTTGCACCCTGGATCCCCTTCCTACTCGCTTCTTCCAATTCATTGACCCTCCCCTTCTTCCTTTTATCTCCTCTCTCATTAACACCTCTCTACTTCCTGGATCCTTTCCCCCAGCCTTCAAAGCTGCTCTCTGACCTGGGGATCTCAGACACTGCTCTGGCCTTGTTCTCCTGCTATCTCTCTAACCGTTCCTTCCAAGTTTTCTGACATGGCTCCCTCTATTTCCTGCAACCCCTTTCTACAGGTGTGCCTCAAGGATATGTCCTGGGATCCCTCCTCTTATCACTCCACACCCGCTCGCTAGGGACTCTCATTTCCTCTTTTGGCTTCTCCTCTCACCTCTACACTAATGATCTTCCTCTCCGTTCTCTCCTTTGACTCCCACATCTCCTCCTGCATCTCAGAATGCCTCTTGGCTATTTCAACTTGGACGCATTCTCACCGCCTCAAACTCAACCTCTCTAAATCTGACCTCCTCTACTTTCCTTCTGCTTCCTCTCCTGCTTCTCACCACTCCATCCCTTTCTCCAAAATTATCTAGGTGTTACTCTTCACCCCTCCCTCTCCTTCTCTCAACACGTCTCCTCCCTGACACACACTTCTTTCTTTGCAACATCTACTAAATCCCTCCTTTTCTCACTACTTATTCCACTCAACTCCTGGTCCAAGTTCTTGTACTCTCCAGACTGGACTACTGTAACTCTCTCCTTGCTGGTCTCCCTGCTTGGGCTATCCACACCTTCAGCTCATTCACAATTCTGCTGCTCGTCTTGTATTCTCCCAACCTTGCTACTCTCATACTACCCCTCTGCTTTGCACTCTTCACTGGTTACCCATCTTTGCTCGCAATCAATTCAAGACCCTTGTTCTTGCCTACAGCTCTCTTCACCACACTGCCCCCTCCTACCTCCAATCCCTCTTGCCCTCTCTGCACCTCCTCTACTGGCTGACTGGTCATGCCTTTCCCCTACTCTCCATCCTCCCATGCCTGTTCCTTCTCTTCCCTAGCCCCTTTGTGGTGGAACCAGCTACCGAAAAACCTCAGGACTGCTTCCTCTCTCCCACCCCTCCTACCATGCACTGAACTTGTCTGACCTAAGCACCATGTTCTGGACCCACACTTTATGCATTATCCTTGCACTACTAATATGGCATTGTAGATATAACCTGTTGTAATCCTAACTTCTTGCATCCTATTTCATATTGTGTTTTAGCCGCCATATTAAGCTTGCATTGTAACCCTGTACTACCCTTTAACACCTGTAAGACACCTTGGATAAAGACATCTGCAAAATAAATAAATAATACAAAAATAATAATGACTTTCTAAGAATTTTGCCCCTTGGTTTTAAATGAACACATAAAATGTTATTGTCTGTGGACAAGACACAGCTTATGTTAAATATCTGATTGAGTTTGTTTTGGGTTCACCTCCACAACTGACATTGATTTTGATCTGCTGTTTGTGTTTAGAGACCAGCAAGATCACTGAGAGATACACCCTGATTGAAGTTCTGAAAACCTGGACTGAAGCTCAGCAGTACTGTAGAGAAAACCACACCGACCTCGTCAGTATAAAGAACGCCAGTGAAAATGAAAACCTAGTGAAGAAAGCACAGGGCAAGCCCTTCTGGATAGGCCTGTTCAATGAGCCCTGGAAGTGGTCACACCAGGGGGATAACTACACATTTCACAACTGGAGCAATAAACAACCAAACAATGTTGGTAACAAACAGAAATGTGTGGCGATGAAGAATAGTGGTGAATGGAATGACCTTAATTGCAACGCGCAGTACCCTTTCTTCTGCTGTGAGGGTAAGGATCCTTCTCATTGAGTTCAGTGTTTCACCCATTTGTGTGTGTGTGAGGGGGGTGACAGCTTATCTGTGCAGGAGAGTGGACCCGTTCACTCCCTGTAACTGAAATTCCTTCAGAACAATGTCCTGTTGAAAACTGGACTCCACAACAGTCTTGCAAATTTTCAAAACCAAGCCTGCTGTATTTATAACTTCAAGAATGTAATAATGTGATCACTGTAAAGCAAGAAGGTTTTACTGGTTATTAAAATCACAAAATATACACTACAGTTTATATATAGTAAAGATTGTGTATTGGTAACTTGTACAGGACCAGCTATTTAACAATGGAGCAGTTCTGCTGTCTAGTGGTGGCAGTTTCCTGTAGAGCCATAGAAATTGGATAAACCTTCAGATTGAAAAAAAGGAAGCATGATTAGCTCACTTCAATTGGTACTAGTAGTGAAAAATAAAACATTTTCCACTTTGTGCAATCAATCACAGAGAGTGTAAATGGGGTTAAAGGGATAATCAAAACACCAGTTATATTTATTTATGCTTTTATGGTATTGCAAGGTACAGCACGGTACAATATTGTATAATAACAAGAAATTCTAAAAGAACATTAACACGGATTGAACAGTGAATTGAGTTTTTCTCACATCGATTTCTAAGGCTACCCAGTGTTTCCATGACTTTTGTTACTCATGTCAGAATGTTACTTTTGTTATAGTACAAACCACAAGCATATTTTTAGTATATTTATTCTTCCATACAGTTATAGTAGCAGCCTACATTCTTACCAATAATCTGTGACCTTTAGTTACATTTACAGTGCAAATCTTGTCACTGAAGAACACGTTTTCACTGATATTTATTGTGCTGTCCCCTCTCCCCAGGCGGCTCCTCTGGTCAGTGTTTCTATGAAGGAGCTGAGAAGACATGGCAGGCAGCTCAGAGCTACTGCAGAAACCAAAGCAGACACCTGCCCACCATACAAGACCAGGACGGGGTTAATACGCTTAGAGGTCTTATACCTACAACTAATAACACCCATTTCTGGATCGGGCTGCATCATGACGAAGAGAACTGGCATTGGTCCAATGGAGATGACGTCATCTACTCCAACTGGGATCCATACCTCTTCTGTGCTTCAGTCAATTCTGATGGAGAGTGGGAGGATTCACTCTGCAGTGAGAAGAAAGCTTTCATGTGCTACAATGGTGAGTTGAAATTCAATTCCTTTGTTAATGAAACAGCTGACTGGACTGGGGGTTGAAGCCAGGTCCCCTGGATACTGCCCAGGTCTGTGACAGCTCAGCTCGTAGTGTAATGCTGTAGAGTAAAGCCTGTATTAACAGTCACCTGAACTAAGCAGTGTAGGGGTAAGATGATTCATATACCTAGTATATATAACGCTCCTACAGCATGTCCCCCAATTCCCTATACTAGTGATTCAGGCAATCTTTCTACAGTAAATTCAGCACCGGTGTTCAAACTGTAAGCAACTTCTCAGTGTAACTTCCGTTTCTGTCTCTCCCTTTTGATACAGTATCTGAACTGGAGAAAATCTGCGCTGGCACTTTATAACACAGACATATTATTCAGCATTCGTTTTATAACTAAATAGATATTAAGCATGTTAAGTGTTTATCTTTCCTAATGTATTTACTTTTTTTGCTGCGAGAGGAGCTGCGGTTTTTTCTCCGGGAGACGAGACGCTTCAGCGCCGCTCCGGCAGCCGAACCTGGGGCGAGCACAGTCCCTCTTCCCCTCTCCCGACCCGCTCTCCTTCTCGCACTTTGTTGGTTTGTTTGTGTGTCGCTTCTAACTGAACTCCCAACTGCCGTTTAGCCAGGCTATTTACAGTTTAAAAAATGCAAATTAAAATGATGCATGAGTGGGAATGTTAACTTTTTTTTTTTTTGTAAAAGATATAGCGTGGATTATATGATGCTTTATACATTGTTAATTCATAATTAGTAAAAGCAACTTCTATAGATAAGAAATTCTCTCAAAATCACTTTGCTTACAACTGTAGGTTGCGCGCAATTAAGATGAAAAATCTTTCATAGTTTACCATACACAAAAACAAAGACGAAATACACATCGAGTGGCCGTTCTTTAAGGTAATGCTCCATTTCTGAAAATATCTGATTACAGCTCATAAAACCATCTCCTGTATCGTGCCAGTAATAGTGTTTAACATGACAGTATTTCATCGGGTGATGCATCAACGCCATTTACCATCAAAAACCATCATTCATCACAACGTAACAATAATGTGCTCTTAGAGACCGATTTTGTCATGAGCATATTATTCATCGGATTCATTAATCTGTAGTGTGTCGTTAATTGACCCTTACCACTACAGCATCATAATTAACACGTGCCTCAGACCAGGCGGAGAATGAGATGCGTCTTGAAAGTATCCTTTCCTAGCATAATTTCTGCGCTTAGAAACATGTATTTAAGTTAATAGTAATAATAAAAATAATTAACATAACATTATTCAGCAGGTTTCATTCGACTTTATTAAGCAAGATATGTTAATTCTATTGGACATAGCTGTATATGCCTAATGTGCACATTTATATGTGTTATTTCAGCACAACGATTTATACATTTAAAATAAACCGAGAACTATAAATATGTGTGTGTGTGTGTGTGTGCAATTTATTTTTTCCTTTTTGTAAGCTGACATCTTGATATATCGGACAACCTGTCTCCAGACACGTCCCGTTGCCATAACGTGTCTGTGTAAACAGACGGTGTATGCCATTGACGTCTTAAGTAAGGGACACAGCTCGTTATGCATACCTCTGACAATTGGTTAGATACAATCTCTCTGTAACAATCTGTGATAGTAAATCACATATAAAACCATTACTGGCCAGTAAAATATCCAGGCAGTAGTTTTGAAAATCACGTGTTAAATACTGCCCAGTGTCTTCTTTTTAAATTGCCTTCATCTTTTATGCATATGGACCTCTGAATCTAAGATATTCTCCACTTGTATGTGACAAAGTAACTTCTATAGTATTACATACAAGAACTTCTCCAAAAGTGCCTTTCACAACGAATACCACAAAGTTACCTAAATTACAATAGGATCTCTTCCATAGCTTCCTGATCTTCTTAGGTAAAGCAATAAGAACTTCAAAGGCAGCACAATTTGAAGAACATGGCAAAAGCATTAATAGCTTGGAAGCCATTTTTGAAGACAAGGGGCAGTGGGACAACTAAACAACTTGATAGTCATTGTGAAGACAAGGGGCAGTAGGACAACTAAACAACTTGATAGTCATTGTGAAGACAATGGGCAGTGGGACAACTAAACAACTTGATAGTCATTGTGAAGACAAGGGGCAGTAGGACAACTAAACAACTTGATAGTCATTGTGAAGACAATGGGCAGTGGGACAACTAAACAACTTGATAGTCATTGTGAAGACAAGGGGCAGTAGGACAACTAAACAACTTGATAGTCATTGTGAAGACAAGGGGCAGTGGGACAACTAAACAACTTGATAGTCATTGTGAAGACAAGGGGCAGTAGGACAACTAAACAACTTGATAGTCATTGTGAAGACAAGGGGCAGTGGGACAACTAAACAACTTGATAGTCATTGTGAAGACAAGGGGCAGTAGGACAACTAAACAACTTGATAGTCATTGTGAAGACAAGGGGCAGTGGGACAACTAAACAACTTGATAGTCATTGTGAAGACAAGGGGCAGTGGGACAACTAAACAACTTGATAGTCATTGTGAAGACAAGGGGCAGTGGGACAACTAAACAACTTGATAGTCATTGTGAAGACAAGGGGCAGTGGGACAACTAAACAACTTGATAGTCATTGTGAAGACAAGGGGCAGTGGGACAACTAAACAACCTGATAGTCATTGTGAAGACAAGGGGCAGTGGGACAACTAAACAACTTGATAGTCATTGTGAAGACAAGGGGCAGTGGGACAACTAAATAACTTGATAGTCATTGTGAAGACAAGGGGCAGTGGGACAACTAAACAACCTGATAGTCATTGTGAAGACAAGGGGCAGTGGGACAACTAAACAACTTGATAGTCATTGTGAAGACAAGGGGCAGTGGGACAACTAAACAACTTGATAGTCATTGTGAAGACAAGGGGCAGTGGGACAACTAAACAACTTGATAGTCACTGTGAAGACAAGGGGCAGTGGGACAACTAAACAACTTGATAGTCATTGTGAAGACAAGGGGCAGTGGTACCAGGGTCAGAGTCAGGGGGGGTGAAAGGCAACTGCATCCGGGCCCAGCCTTTTTCTGAGGCCAGTTTAATGACTAAAAGTAAAAAAGATACAGGTGGCATCTAACTTACAGGGATTAGAAAAATGTCACTCAAAACACTAATGTGCAAATCAGAGCTAACAGATTGTCTATCTGGAGGCGGGACGCACAGCAAGTGCTCTGGCAATAGGGCAGTGTTAAAGTCATGTGATTGCTCTTCAGGCAGATGTGATACTAACCAATGGATGGTAAAAATTCAGTATTGAAAGAAATGGCATGCCTTTTTGATATTAATATAACTGTTCATAGAATGTTGTTTTCACTTATGAGTTGTATTGAATGCATTTGTACTATGGGGTAAGTTTTGAATTACAGATAGTATAGAAATGTTTCATACTATCTTTTGTACATGATAACATTAATTTAAAAATCCAATTGATGCCTATGAATGTGATTAATATGTTTTTAAATTAATGTTTCAATATTAACTAAATTGAGATATTTATTAAATTGATTTATCTTGTTCACAGTCATCTTAAAATAACACACAAATCATTTTTTGTTGGGCAATAAGTTTTGACCGATTCAGATTTTGATTTTGATCTGCTGTTTGTGTTTACAGAGACCAGCACCATCACTAAGAGATACACCCTGATTAAAGAACTGAAAACCTGGACTGAAGCTCAGCAGTACTGTAGAAAATACCACACCGACCTCGTCAGTATAAAGAACGCCAGTGAAAATGCAGACCTAGTGAAGAAAGCGCAGGGCACGCCCTTCTGGATAGGCCTGTTCAATGAGCCCTGGAAGTGGTCACACCAGGGGGATAGCTACACATTTCACAACTGGAACACTGGGGAACCAAACAATGTGGGAGGCAATGAGAACTGTGTGGAGATGAAGAAGAGTGGTGAATGGAATGACTGTGGCTGCAACTCTCAGTTCCCTTTCTTCTGCTATGATGGTAAGGATCCCTGCTCAGAATCAATGAGAAATGTGGATCCCTGCTCAGAATCAATGAGAAATGTGGATCCCAGCTCAGAATCAATGAGAAATGTGGATCCCTGCTCAGAATCAATGAGGAATGTGGATCCCTGCTCAGAATCAATGAGAATTGTGGATCCCTGCTCAGAATCAATGAGAAATGTGGATCCCAGCTCAGAATCAATGAGAAATGTGGATCCCAGCTCAGAATCAATGAGAAATGTGGATCCCGGCTCAGAATCAATGAGAAATGTGGATCCCTGCTCAGAATCAATGAGAAATGTGGATCCCAGCTCAGAATCAATGAGAAATGTGGATCCCGGCTCAGAATCAATGAGAAATGTGGATCCCTGCTCAGAATCAATGAGAAATGTGAATCCCTGCTCAGAATCAATGAGAAATGTGGATCCCAGCTCAGAATCAATGAGAAATGTGGATCCCAACTCTGTCAGTGTTCTTGTTCAGCTCAGTGTTTGTACCCCAGTCTGTGAGCAGGGACTCAGAGGCCCAGTCCATCTGATCCTACAGTAGCTGTCTGGCAGGGTGTAGCCTAGAGATCTGAAGAACCAGAAACCAGCCCGGTCATTAAGAGTGTGTGAGCAGGGAGCAGCTACCCCTCACTGTTACACACAGGAGAGACACGTGTTGTAAAATACATTCTGATTGGGTATTTATTTCAGAGTCCGTTGCCACATTTCTTTTTTTTAATCTTCTTACAGATCCCAAAACCACAAGCCCCCCTTCCACTCCGGTCTCTCAAGGTATGGGGTGTAATCAATTCAGTGTGATTCATAACCAACAGCAGGAATCTGACTTTGTTATAAACTTTCTTTTTTCTCTTTATCTTTTTACAGATGCAGAACCCTCGAGCCCCCCTTCCACTCCGGTCTCTCAAGGTATGGAGTGTAATCAGTTCAGTGTGATTCATAACCCACAGCAGGAATCTGACTTTGTTATAAACTTTATTTTTCTCTTTATCTTTTTACAGATGCAGAACCCTCGAGCCCCCCTTCCACTCCGGTCTCTCAAGGTATGGAGTGTAATCAATTCATTGTGATTCATAACCCACAGCAGGAATCTGACTTTGTTATAAACTTTCTTTTTTCTCTTTATCTTTTTACAGATGCAGAACCCTCGAGCCCCCCTTCCACTCCGGTCTCTCAAGGTATGGAGTGTAATCAGTTCAGTGTGATTCATAACCCACAGCAGGAATCTGACTTTGTTATAAACTTTATTTTTCTCTTTATCTTTTTACAGATGCAGAACCCTCGAGCCCCCCTTCCACTCCGGTCTCTCAAGGTATGGAGTGTATTCAGTTCAGTGTGATTCATAACCCACAGCAGGAATCTGACTTTGTTATAAACTTTCTTTTTTCTCTTTATCTTTTTACAGATGCAGAACCCTCGAGCCCCCCTTCCACTCCGGTCTCTCAAGGTATGGAGTGTATTCAGTTCAGTGTGATTCATAACCCACAGCAGGAATCTGACTTTGTTATAAACTTTCTTTTTTCTCTTTATCTTTTTACAGATGCAGAATCCTCGAGCCCCCCTTCCACTCCAGTCTCTCAAGGTCTGTGCAGTTTGTAGAGTGCAGGGTGTTCAGTGTGATTGACAGCCCACCTCCTGTGTCATGTGATCCACTAGACCTATATAAGCTGTGGGAGAGCTGTGTGCAACTATTCAGCAACAATGCTAGAAGAGCAGAAAGTTGTCTTTTAAAGCAAAATCTCATGCCTGACAATGTCACACTGCACTGAAATGATATCATCAGTAGGCTATGCTAGATTATGTACAGGTAACATTGTTGCATGTGTGATGCAAGTCCAGTATTTTACTGGGTGTACACATTGCAGTTCAGCACTTTATATGTTCCTGTGGCAAAGTGGTAGATTGGTAGCAGGTGTATATCAGCTTCAGTGAGGATGCAGTAATTCCAATAACAAACAGACAACAAAGTACGGGTGAAATGAGGGTTTTAATGATTAGAAATCCAATTGTCTGATGACCAACCAGAAAACAATAATGAGCTGGCAGTACACAGCAATGTGTATTACACAGTAATGAAAAAGGGTTGCAGTCCCGCAAACAATAGACATGGTACAAAACACACACAATTAGACACACACGATCACAGGTCCAAAGTGAGTGCTCTCAGTGCTTGTGGTGAAGTACAATATATTACATGCTATTGGTGAAAAACAAGTGCTGTGGTGACCCAGCTTTGTGCTGGCCCCTGGCGACAGCTCTGGAATTGTGTTTAGCCGTCTAGTGCTACTTAACAAAAAAAACACAGACAGTTACTAAACAGAAAATACCAACAAAACACTCACAAACTCTTTATTTTTATTTTGGGGATATCTCCCGGTCCTTCCAGTCTCCTCGTATCTCTGAAACCCAAGCGAAGGAAAACATTTACAATTCTCCGGCCCCTTTTATGCGTTAATGCATGATCCCTTGCTAGACGATTTCAGCTGACTATTGCCTGCAGCTGCTACCTCCTTTACCTTCCAGGTCAATACGTTCCTGCAACAGAGTCTCGCCTTTTTCCAGGCTGACTGACCTCCCGACCCAGGGAATGAACTGTCAGACCAACCTGTCCAAAGCCTTTCCCTTTCGCTACTTAGTGCCCTCACAGGTCGAGAGAGAGATTTACAACCAGAACTCATTATATTTCTGTCACAGTTCCCTACAACACAATCATTGTCACTAGAATCTCAGTGCAGCATAACTACCCAACACTCATGACCGGCACATGAATAGCACACGTACAAAACCAGATCACAGTTAATTAAATGATGATTATTATTATTATTATTATTATTATTATTATTATTATTATTATTATTATTATTATTATTATTATTATCACCAGGCACTCCAGTCCCTGTGGATCTCCACCTGATCTCTGACAGTATGGTCTGGCCGGAGGCTTGGCAGTACTGCAAGGATCACTACACTGACCTAGTGAGCCTCACAAGCCTGGCTGCACAGAACAGAGTGTTGGAGCTCGTCAGGAACAGCACTGCGTCGCGATTCTGGATCGGCCTGCACAGATGCATTGTGTATGATAACTGGTACTGGGTTGCTGGTAAGGATAATAAGGGGCTCCTAAACTACACTAACTGGGCCCCTGGGGAGCCCAACAATCCTTACTATGAGCACTGTGGGGAGATGGTGCTGAGGAAGGATGGGGGGTCTGAGTGGAATGATCTGTGCTGTTATGAAAAGCTCCCCTTTATCTGTTTCAAAGATCAACAACACTCCTAAAATGGTGTAGAGCAGTGGTTCTAAATCTATCTCCATTTGGGACTCCCTTTAAAGTCACTTTAGTCTGAAAAAATTCCTAATAAATGATAGAACTATTTCAATCTGAATTATACTGTGTAAGAATAAAGGAAATCGAAGTCTTGTATGTGACAGAGTTTGCAATGCCATGTCTGCTCTCTATAAAGAGTTGCTGCAATGCACTGCAGCCATTGCGGATGGTAGGTCAGCTTGTGATGTGGTCGCTTGAAACCTTCCTGTGAACCCCCAGGGGTCCCAACCCCCAGTCTGAGAACCACTGTCTCCACAGAACCTAGAGCTTTACTATAGGAGTAATACACCAAAATACTATAGAAGAAAATGCTATGTAGCAATCTTTAATGATATACATTATTCTGATATTTCATTGTGCTTGTTTAATATCCTATTGTGTGTGTTCTGTGTGATTCTCTGTTGTTTCAAATAAGAGCATCATCTGCCGTGCTTACTAACTATTCCAGTAAAATGCCTCCTGAAAAGACTCCTCAAGGCTGATTGTAATGAAGCGAGATGGGGAAGCATAATAGTGTTGCACAGTCTTCAGTGCACAGTGCTTCTCCTAAAGGCCTCAGTACACAGTGCAACGCTAACATGCTTCCCCACCTCACTTCCTCACAGTCAGCCTTGAGGAGTCTTTTCAGAAGCTGCTTCACTTGTTTTTTTAGTTCAGGATCCTCAGCTGTTTAAAATGCAGCGTGTAGATAAACAGCTGCATCCTGGTACCTTTGCTGTAGGTCACTTGGTCTGATTGAGGACGCAGCAGCAGCTTGGTTTAAATCATTAGTATCTATAACGTTGACTATGAAATATCTACTTTCCAAATTGAAGTATAAAACCCAAGCAAAACAAAGGGGCCAGTGATAATATTGCTGGGGTTAGTAAGCTTTAAGAAAATGGATTTTAACCCCTGGTTAGCAGTCCTTTAATACAGGATACATTGATAAGGGGAGAAGCACAGCTGGGGGAAATGGGGTAACTTCATATTTTTATTTTTCCTACTTTTTAAGCTTGTTTCTATTAAAAATGAAAATGTTTTAAATACTTAAGTAGTTTTTCTGTATTTTAAGAAAGTGTGTCTGTAGTCAGGCCTGTGTGATGTCATCAGCACTAGTATCACAAACACTCCACTTGGAAAAGAAAAGAAACTCTTTTCTGTCCCTTGTTTGCACTCCTGTGTTGCTTCCCTGAGCTGCAGCAGAGCGGTCGTTCATACCCCCCTGCTGCTGCAGGTAGTCTCAGCAGCGTGCCTGTTTAGTGCACACCAGAGTGACACAAAGAGAGACCAGAAAGCTTCAAGGAGGGAGGAAGCTTGTGTGCCTGCAGACTGGACTACCTTCCTCTGGGGAATGCAAACAAACTGGACAGCCAACAGGGCCTGGTTTCCGATGAAGCAGATTGCAGCTCATGCTAATCTGATGAGGAATGTAGTAAAGAGACACACTGTAATTCTATTTTAATATGAGGATACAACTTTAACCAAACTAAACAGAACATATGTAATAGATTGAGTAAGTCCTGTCTCACTGGGGATATTCTACATTTCTGAGTGTATTTGCCTTTATAAAATTAATAAAGAGTTGAACTTCAGTTTGAACCCTCAGTCTTTTTTTTCCTGATTTCTCTAAACATAACATATCACTAACACCTTCTCAAAACGTTTTAATTATTCAGAAATACAATTGAAATCACTGTTAAACAGAAGCCAGCCAAAGCACAAGCAATTCAGGGTTATTCTGCCACCTACTGTTTCCAACGAGGTATTGCAGGAGAAGTGTAGCAGATAGCACCTACCATACCAGACCTTCATCTCTCCCTACACCCCCACTCGACCTCTCCGCTCCGCCTGCACTAGAAGACTGGCTCTACCTCCGCTACGCTCCCCTGCCTCCAGAGCCCGCTCCTTCTCCACCCTTGCTCCGCAGTGGTGGAACGACCTTCCTACAGATGTCAGGACTGCCCAGTCCCTGACCACATTCCGGCGCCTCCTTAAGACTCACCTCTTCAGACAACACCTGTAGAACTCCTCTTTTCCCTCTGGACACTATCACTTCCTTAATGCGCTTTACTTGCTCTTATCTGCCCCCTATTTTACTGCATTTAATCCTGTTCTTCAGAGTACTGTAATCTGTCACAAGTGTTATTTAATCTGTAGTATTTTGCATTTAATCGTATCCTGATGTAACTATCACTAACACTGTCATCTGCTCTGATATTGATTCGTATTTTGTATTATACTTGTACTTACTAGAACTGAAGTCATTGTATTTTATCTTGCTCTTAATTGTATTAATACTTGTACTGTGATTCTTGAAATGTATTTTTGTTTGCGACTGTAAGTCGCACTGGATAAGGGCGTCTGCTAAGAAATAAATAATAATAATAATAATAATAATAATAATAATAATAATAATAATAATAATAATAATAATAATAATAATAATCCTTTGAATTTAACACGCGCTTTTTAAACCATTTTTTGCTTCTCAAAAATAGCCTGCATCTTAAATTCGAGTGCAGTATAGTGATGCGTTTATTAAAATCACCAACAAAAGATGTGACTACCCGAGTACACAAGCAGCAACATGACTTAATGCTGAGAAAAAACAAACCAAGCTTCCTGAGGAATTCCAAGAGACATGTTTACAATTTCAGCATTTCTAACAAACAGTACCAGCTGGACAGATCGGAAATGCTGGTCAGACCCTCGTATTTTTCGGCATGCCAAGCAAGAGTTCAGTGCTGGTGTGGTTGCTGGGTTAGATGTTGCCTGATGCCGTGGAGTGTCGTGTCGTGCTTGCTGTACCAGGATGTGTGGTGGCGTGAGTGAGTGAGCGGTGTGTGTGTAGCACAGAGATTGCATCTGAAGTATTATACAGCGCGCAGCACAATAAGCAAGCTCTGTGGTTAATCTACAATAACGATGTTTCGTGTCAGTTTTGTCAGACACAAAAGCGTAATTGAGGTTGTGTTTGTAAATGCATATTTATTTGATGTTTTACTTTTCCCTCAAAACGAGAGTGGTGAATTTGGACTGCGTCTTAAATCTGAGGGCGTCTTAAATTCGAAGGAATACGGTATATTAGAGAACAGACATGAACTTTGTTCTGCATATTTCAATGATTTATTCAGTATAAAATAATCTTATATAAAACACAAAAGTCTATTTAAAATGCTAAAAACAAAAAAAGAGAATAATATAATGACACCCCTGGGCTTGTGTAATTATTATTATTTGTTTATTTAGCAGACACCTTATCCAAGGTGACTTACAGAGACTAGGGTGTGTGAACTATGCATCAGCTGCAGAGTCACTTACAACTACGTCTCACCCGAAAGACGGAGCACAAGGAGGTTAAGTGACTTGCTGAGGGTCACACAATGAGTCAGTGGCTGAGGTGGGATTTGAACCGGGGACCTCCTGGTTACAAGCCCTTTTCTTTAACCACTAGACCACACAGCATCCTGTGTACAGTAGGGTTAGGGACTTGTCATTGTTACTGTTAGATAAAAAAGTAAACTCCCAGATTATGACACTTTTTTACTGATTCATATCAGGCTAAAGAAATGTAAGTATGTAGGTCTCTATGAAATCAGTTATCTTTTTCTTATTTATTTATTTTGTTATAAAAAATGAATTGTGTTTGTCTTGTTTTAAATAAAAGTTGTCCGATACAGTGATAACGACAGGTTGCGGATGTATTATATTAGTAAATAGAATAAGGATTTTAAAGTTTAAGTTGTTGTAACAGGGGGTCTTAGTACCTGCTACTTTAGTCGTGGGTGTCCGCTGAATGATGAGAGAGCGCCAGAGGGATGCAGTTGACAACGCCACTCAGGCGTCAAGGTTTTAGTCAAATAAAGAAAATGTTGTGACAGGTGGCCGCCACTAGAGTACCAGCAATGACAGCCCTAGTGCACGAGGACATACACAGACACAGCGTAATAAAAATAAGAACTCTAAAAACACAAAACAAAACACAGTGAGAAAACAGCTAAAAAAAAAAAAAAGTTTACCAAACACTGGCATAGCACTGCTCCCACTAAAAGGGAGGTCCCGCTCCAGAACCTACTCTGTGACACACTAAAATAAACTGCTGTGGGATCAAAATCCCCTAAATTAATCCCTATACAACTCACTCACACTGGCTCTCCACACAGTAGTGAGGCAGCATGCTTGCTGAAACTAGAACTAAAAAGAACTGGCTTTCCAGCACCTTTTTATACCATGTGGCTGGGCTTAATTGATCATCAATTAGTCAATTAAGCCCCAGCCACATTCTGCACATGGATTTGGCAGAGTTGGATTTAACCCCATCCCTGCCAAACTTAAATTCAAATCTTTACAACTTTATGTATAACTGCAAACACCATATCTGGCACACACTTAAATTATATATTTTTTAAACTACACATATACACAATACAATACATTATTTACACGTGCAGGGCTTTTGCCCAGCCACAGTTGTCTTAAAGTTATTTTACCCCTCACTTTATCCAGCAACTCAGCGAATATGACAGGATCCATCCTGACAAAATTACTGTAACCACTTAAATCCTCACGGTGGAGTTCTGCCATTAAATTATTAAATGCCCCCTTTCCTCTCTCTTTCGAATCCATTTTTAACCCATATATTCAAATTCCTTCTTCAATTTTCTTTCTCTTTACTATCAAAGCAAGAGCTGGACAAGCACATATAACCAGAAGTCCTCCTTCTGCCTTTCTCTCAGTGGACGACACAATCGGTCTGTGTGTGTGTGTGGTGAGAAGGTTCTCACGATAAATCACTCACGACATATCGGCAGCGACAAAAATCTCCCCATGTATGGTGGCCTTTAGACTCCTGATAATGAGAATTCCTGATAAGATTTTTTTGCGGGTCCCTTGAAATATGTGTTGACGAGAGTTGACTGTAATGATTTCCATTGCATGGGAGTAACATGGTGATACTTGACTGAGCTCACAGCTTATTTTACTGTAAAATAATGTGCCGTGTTTCCTGTGTCCCACAATGTTTTCTCAGAAGCTCTTGGCCATTTAACTCCAGGCTTGTGCCCGTTGAGGTTTTGATTTATATAACATATAAAAAAAGTAACTATAACTAAACCGAAACAAATATATTAGAAGAGTGTAGATCGTATAGTCTGTCATCACAAATATATTGCAAATGTCGTGGATATTTTACATTTTAACAGAAAACCTAGCCAAGGAGGCTGTGTGGTCCAGTGGTTAAAGAAATGGGCTTGTAACCAGGAGGTCCCCGGTTTAAATCCCACCTCAGCCACTGACTCATTGTGTGACCCTGAGCGAGTCACTTAACCTCCTTGTGCTCCGTCTTTCGGGTGAGACATAAATGTAAGTGACTCTGCAGCTGATGCATAGTTCACACACCCTAGTCTCTGTAAATTGCCTTGGATAAAGGCGTCTGCTAAATAAACTAATAATAATAATAAGTCTTTAACCTAATTTGTCTAGCTTTGCCACCGATAACGATCGATCTAACACCTCAGATACACCAGGACCTCAGGAAACAAAAGGCTGATAAAACCCATCTCTGCTATTGAATTACCCAGTCTAGTGAGGGAAAGGGGGGATTAGCACAAAGCCTACAGTAAGGCGAAAGAAAGAAAAATGACAAAAAAAACAATGCACTTTAAATCACCTTAAAAGAAAACAAGAGGTTTGAAACAATTTAACATCATTATTGATTTAAATTCACTACAAGATGCAAACGTTTTTATTGCTAAATTGCCTGACAAGCACAGAATAACACAGGTAGAAAAAACGCTAAGGAAAGCAAAACTGTTTGCGATGTCTAACCAAAGTCGCAACCCAACATATTTGGTGTCAAAAGAAATGTCATTTCTTATAGTAAAAATAACAGGAACTTAGAATAAAATCTGAATGATTTAGCAAAAGTTATGTATGTTTTAAAAGTTTCCCCTTTCTAAATTATGATAATGAACTCATCAAGCAAGAGAAATGGGGTGGGGGTGGGGCAAACAATCGAGATAAAGCACAAACAATCAGAACATGCGATGGGAAATGTAAACGATCCCATTGTTTGAAAAGTATAAAGCCGACTGGAAACATTTCAGCAGTCTCCCTGATCTCTGGCTACCGGCTCGCTCGGATTCAAAGAACCTACAAGAGTGCACCTGGAGTCCTCGGCTCTCAGTATTTATCCATCGGGATCAAGGGGACCCTGACACTCGGAGAAACACAAGGTAACAGAACGCTGAAGTGACGGCTTTCCAGGCTAGGTAACAATCCTTTTAAATATATATTCAGGTATTGTGCGAGCCCTTGTTGTAGTGTCAGTATGTGCTAATATTTCATTGGCAAATTGTTGTTTAAAATCTTAGTTCTCATTGTACTGCTTTTAATGTGTTATTAAATGTGTAACTGTTTTGTGTGATTTTCAAACTTATTTGGTGGCTTGCTTAATAAATACCATCTTACTAAGAAGAGCTTCACAATATTGATTCATTCACTCATGTTGAACAACACGGTTTATGAACTTTGAACAGTCTGGAATGTGGTCTATTTTTGGCTCTTTGTAACGTGTAAATCCGATATCGTTTTCAGAGAGTGATATTGAAAACGGCCTTGTACATTATAATAGGACGAGGTTATCGTTTTAAGAATGCTGATTGTCTGCTATAGTCCCTACAACAGCGTGCATAAAATACACCTAAAAGGAATATATACAATGGTTAAATAAATTGTGTATTTTTCAACAGTTCAAATCCTATGGTATTATAAACTTATTACAAGAAATTCTGTGTTCCTTCTATAGTAAAGCCACTCCTGCTGTAATGCCAGAGTTTGTCTGTCTCTTGAAAGCCCTTAACCTTCAACAGAACCCCTCATGGAAGATAATAAATACAAAAAATCAATGGAGATTAATAGCACTGTATTTAAATAAATAAATACTTTTCTTTTTTCAGCAGCTACTAAACAGAATCCCACGTGCTGCCATGGACAGTGTGAAGATGGAATCTGTCCAGATTAAAGAGGAGTTCCCTGAACTTGAACTGGTCCCCATTAGAGTGGAGTTCTCTGGGCTGGCTTCCCTCCCCATTAAACAGGAGCTCTGTGAGATGCAATGTGACAGCAGCCAGCCAGAGGTCTCTGAGATTAAAGCTGAGCACAATGAATTGGAGATCCCCCAGACAGAAGAACCCCTTCCTGTGAAACAAGAAGAGGTGCTGGAAACTGTCCGTATTAAACAGGAGCCCCCTGAAGTAGAGTTTGAGCACATGGAACCAGTGAAGGAAGAATCCGAGGACTTCAAACCAAACATCCCTGAGCTGGAGCCTGTACGCCTGCGGGAGTGTAGCGTGGTGCTGGAGAGAATCTGCGTGAGAGAGCAAGGCGCTGGAGAGGAAGGCTCTCCCAACAGCACGCAAGGAGGTGGAAAGGAAGACGGGCGCTCCCATTCAGAATGCAGTCTAGCAGGTGAGTGACTCCCAGTAGCTGTGACATTGTCATTCTAGATTGCGTGAAATCCACAGTGTGGTTGAGAGGGAGGGAGCATATTGGTTAGATTACTTTAAAACCTGTCCAATCCGGCATCGCTTGGGACTGGAAAGTGGTGCCGGATTAGAGAGTTACTGTAAAACATTGAATACTGACCTAAAGGTAAAATGACTAAACTATTTGAACACTAAACAACTGTGTTACTGTACATACACAGTGTAATAAACACAGTAATGCTTCAGCAAACTCTTCACCTGTTATTATCACAAGCCTGTTTAACCCATTCCCATAGAAAGACCTTCACGTGCTCGTACTGTACCTGCATGAGGATTCAGGTGCTTTCTGCTGCATTCAGGGTTTCTCACTGTTAGCTCTTTTGAGTTGGTGTTTTGTTCAGCTTTTCTTTCGAGAGATTGCTCACTGTGTGGACGATTAGACATGTATTTGCTGTTCAACAACTGCACAATTCAGAATGGCGCCGGCTGGACATGGTAGTGTATACACAACATCAGGCAGAAGGGACAGATTCCAGAATAGCCAGGCTCTGGATTGTAGAGGGGATCACACCATTCATTTCAATAGGGATTAGATCGGGACCCCAAAATCATACCGAATTAGAATGCTGGTTTGTAGAGGGGCTGGATTAGACAGGGCTCTACAGCTATGGACAAAAGCTTTGCATCTCCTAGAATAAAAAATATAAGGAAATAATTTAGACCTTTTAGTTGGATTCATGTCATCAAAGAAACTACAAAATTTATATTGGAAAAGTCTACCGGAAGCCAGAATAGTAGCACAGTATTTCATGTTAGATTTCGAAATGTCAAATTGTAAAGGTTATTTTATTTGTAGATTACTGATGCATTTACAAGTCTATGTAACTATATACAATAAACTGTGTGTGTTTCTGGCTGTATATTAAGCTTCCAAGCCAAAGGCTGGGGATTCCAATTATTATTGCGGTTATTATTATTATTATTATTATTATTATTATTATTCCCAAACATCATCGCAGAGTTATGAAAACGCATACGTAAGTAGATGCCTTTGGCTGGACACCCAGACTGACATCCCCGAATGAAAAAGTCACATGGTTCGACCACAATATAGGGCAGGATTTTCAAAAGGTTGGAAATGATAACCCCAGTGTCAACAAATCGGTATGTAGTATTGATTTTGCCATTTTCCAGCGTTCGTTATGCGTTCGTCATTAAATAGTGCTAATGTGATTTCAGAAATGATCTTGATTTACAAAATGTTAATATCTTAACGAGCAGTGCTTCTTGCAAGTATTTGTTTTGTTTGTGTGGGAATTTAAAAGCAGAGTTAATTGTCATAGTTTTTCAGGAGTTGATTTGCACTTGAAGAATGAGGGTTTTATTTAACGCAGGCGTGTACAGTATAACTCACCTTGAAACAGAAATTTAACAGACCGCAGCTGTGACACCGACGATACAGAGAGAGAGCATGCAGGACCAGAGTTAATTTCTTACAGACTACCTCAATAATCCAATATTTGTAGTTGTGAAAATATTTTAGCCTTTTCTATACCTGTGGTTATGAATGATATTTATTCACTTGTTTTAATCATGTGTGACCTCACAGAACATGTGTTGTATTGCTATAATGATATTCTGTTATTTGCACCCAGTGTAATGTTACCACTGTACCAAGAAATGATCAATGCAGCTGAACTCTGCATACGTACATTACATGACAGCTGACCTCTACTGTAGATTTTATTTGAATTATACAAATAGAAACCTAAGAGTAAATAATGAGATCTTCATATAGAAAACAGCATATTAGATATTACAATAGTTTCTTTAGGTGATTGTGGATTTGCTTGGCTTTTAACACCTGTGTCTAACACAGAACAGGCGTATGAGGACACACAGATCCACTAGGAATGTGATCGAGATCATTCACGTGGATTTTGCCTAAACGGATTTGTAATGTTGTCAGCCCCCCCCCCCCCCCCCTTCATGTACACTTTCACTTTCACATGTTTGTATGCATATTAAATGTTCTTATAATACTGTAACTATTCGGCTGCTTCTAATGATGTTGAGTTCATTTATCGCGGAGGTGAGCAAAGAGTACCAGAGAAAATGCATGATTAGAGGAATTCACCGAACAATTAATTGTAAACACATTGTGTGTTGGGTAAGGGAGTTCTATCATCATTTTAAAAGCTTAATAAATATATAAGGAAGTGTTACATGGGATATATGTATAATATAACTAACAACTACAAATGCCAATGGCACTTCAGCTGTATTTATTTATAGCTTAAATTCCTCCCCCCGCCACCTAAGGAAAACAGCATTAACATTATTTTAATTAACGAGTTCCCCTTATATAGTCATTGAGACAGAAATTGATGTAAGTGACCTGCGAATTAACGAGAAATGTGTTCATTAACGACATCATGTCCGATTTCTTTTTTTTTCACGCTTTCAAGGCTTTTACACATAAAGGCTTCAAGTTTAACTTTGCGGTTTTAAACTGGTGTACCCAAGAGCAAACCCTCACAGCTGAAATTCACATACTTTAATCCATTCCACCACCTAGCCACATGCCCGAAGCCTACCAGCAGTCCCTCTTACTTTCTTTCCTGTTCATATTTTCCAGGTTCCAGTCCAGCAGCTAAAGCGAGGGCGGGCGCTGGAGAATATCCTGACTGTGGGAAAGGTTTCACCCAGTTAGGAAACCTGAAAGCACACCAGCGAATTCACACAGGAAAGAAACGGTATTGCTGCTTTGACTGTGGGAAGAGTTTCAGTCAGTCAGGAGACATGAAAACACACCAACGAATTCACACAGGAAAGAAACTGTATCACTGCTTTGACTGTGGGAAGAGTTTCAGTCAGTCAGGAAACCTGAAAAGACACCAGCAAATTCACACAGGAGAGAAACCGCATCACTGCTTTGACTGTGGGAAGAGTTTCAGTCAGTCAGGAGACATGAAAACACACCAACGAATTCATACAGGAGAGAAACCGTATCGCTGCTCTGACTGTGGGAAGAGTTTCAATCAGTCAGGAGCTCTGAAAAGACATCAACAAATTCACACAGGAGAGAAACCGTATTGCTGCTCTGACTGTGGGAAAAGTTTCAGTCACTCAGGAGCTCTGAAAAGACACCAGCGAATTCACACAGGAGAGAAACCGTATTGCTGCTCTAACTGTGGGAAGAGTTTCAGGCACTCAGGAGCTCTGAAAAGACACCATCGAATTCATACAGGAGAGAAACTGTATTCCTGCTCTGACTGGAAAGAGCTTCAATCAGTCAGGGACTCTGAAAACACACCAGCGAATTCACACTAGAGACAAACCTAAGGAATATATTCATTCAGAAAAAAAACATTACCTTGCATTATGAGACCCTGTGTAATTTTACTGTTTTGTGTATCACTCTTGAAAGCATGCATTTTAAATGGTCAAAATGCTCTTCAGCTCTCTTGCACTCTGTGTCAGAAAGTGGGTGGTGACGTGCACACGTCACAAGAGCTTCTCTGCTGTATTATAACTCTGTCAATGCAGTCAGTGTTAAAATATGCAAAGGAAACTGCAAAGGAAACTGATGGACGAGTCAGGAGAAATTGATAACTCAGTGTGGGGAATGAGTTTCAAGGTTTAGCATTTAAACTGCATAGACTTGAAAATAAATACATTGATGGAACGAGTATCCCGACCCCGGTATGTAGCATCCCAGAGACAAGACTGCACCGTCCTTACTGGACAACCGCCTGGAGGGTTTGACTTGTACATTTATCACGATTCTAGAACCAATGAAAAATGATAGTGTCCCAATATACCGGACATGTGGTACTCAAGCGTGGACATAGTGTGGAGTCAACATAATGCCCCGTCACTAGTGCACGCTTGGGGGCAGGTCCGGTCTGTTGAAGGTAAGGATTTTGATGGTGCTGGGGTGCTAGTATAGCCACACTTCAGTATCAAGGGGAAATTATTGTATAGGGTAAACCTGGCCACGGGCACAGGACAGCCTGTAACACAATTATTGGTTCCCCCGTCTTGTCGGACCGAGGTCACGAGGCTGGCGCATGATATCCCTTTTGCGGGGCACCTCGGAGCTGACTAGACAAGGGATTGGATATTGGCTTGATTCTATTGGGTAGGTCTTCATACTGATGTGTTGAAATATGTAGCCACATGCCCAGACTGCCAGCGAGTAGCGCCGGGTCGAGTGCGCCCTGCCCCTTTGGTTCCACTGCCGATTATTTCCACTCCCTTTGAACGCATTGCAGTGGACATAGTGGGCCCTTTGCTACCTTCTGACTCTGGGTATACACATATATTAGTAGTGGTAGATTATGCAATGCGATACCCAGAGACAGTTCCATTGAGGTCCACTAGTGCCGCTGCAATAGCCACCGAGTTAGTGCAGATTATGGCTAGAGTAGGGATCCCCAAGGAGTTTTTGACTGCTCATGGGACCAACCACATTGCAGCAGGTATATAAAATATTAAAAATACGTCCCATCAGGACTGTGTTTATCATTCATAGACGGAGGGTTTGGTGGAACACTTTAATCAGACCTTGAAGCAGATGCTGAGACGTTTTGTAACGCAAGAGCAAAATCAATGGGCATCGCTTTTTCCCTACCTCCTTTTTGCAGTGAGAGGTGCCGCAGAGTTCAATAGGGTTCTCCCCCTTCGAGCTCTTGTACGGCCGACAGCCTCGTGGCATCCATGAGAGAGGGGTGGGAGGAGCAGAAAGCATTGTCTAAAAACATAGTGCAGCATGTGCTCCTACTGAGAGATCACCTGGATTTGGTGGGTCGTTTGAGCCCAAGTCAACCTCAAATCGGCTTAGAACCGGCAACAGCAGCATTGCAATAAAAATGCACTAATTCTAAACTTTCGACCTGGAGACAAGGTAATGCTGCTGCTTCCCTCCTCAGAATCGAAATTATGTGCTAAATGGCAGGGGCCATATGAAGAGATTCGGCTTTAGGTGAGTTATGAAATTAGACAGCCCTTCTAGATAGACTGGGAAAGGCAAGGTTTATCTCGACTCTGGACCTGACAAAGGGATACAGGCAGATCCCCTTAACCCGCAATTCTAGAGAAAACCGCATTTTCAACACCAGAAGGGCTGTTTCACTTTAAAATGCTGTTTGCGCTACATGGTGCATCCGCTGCCTTTCAGAGACTGATGGACCAGGTTTTACGTCGACATCATGAATATGCAGGAGCGTATATTGATGATGTGGTGGTTATTTACAGCTCCACCTGGCGAGAGTATTTGGCTAGGATCACAGCCGTCCTGCAGTCTCTAAGGGTAGCCTGGCTATTTGGGATTTTTAATGGGAAATGGAAGGGTGAAACTCATGGTCACCAAAATCCAGGCTTTTGTCGAAGCGGTGATCCCCAAAACCAAGACTCAGGTGAGGTCACTACTGGGATTAGCCAGTTATTACCACCTCTTTATCTACGAGTATGCCACAGTGGTTAACCCTTTAGTCGACCTCACCAAAAAGAGTGCTCCAAATTTCATCAAGAGATTCATCCTCCACACCGATGCGTCGGACGTGGGTTTGGGTGCTGTCTTGTCCCAAAAGGTAGATGGAGTAGAACACACAATACTGTATCTCAGTAAAAAGATGCTCCCTCGGGAGCGCAACTACTCCGTACTACCTGCTGGGACACTCATTTGATCTCGTCACTGACCACACCCCACTCAAGTGGTTAAGCACAATGAAGGACAGCAATGCCCGGATAACTCGGTGCTATCTGGCATTGTAGCCCTTCATGTACCACATGGTACACCGTGCAGGGAAAGAACGCCAAAATGCTGATTATTTTTCCCGGGAGGGGGAGGAGTAATGGGAAAGATAGATTAAGCTGAGTGTTCCTTCAGCTCCACTCGGAGCGGTGGGATATGTGACAGAAATACAATGATTCTTGGTTGTAAATCTCCCTCCCGACCTGTGAGGGCGCTAAGCAGCGAGAACAGAGTTCTTTGGATGGGCTGGTCTGACAGTTCTTTCCCATGGTCGGGAAGTCGGCCAGTCTGGTTTACTGTAATTTGAGGATCGCTCCCTAGTGGCTATTCTATGAACAACACTACAATTCTGTTGGGGTTTGTTATTATAAACCACAGTACAGTACTAAAGACAGTGAATATATATATATATATATTATATATATATATATATTGTAACACAACTCACCCACTCGGGTTCGTTGCCCCTTTAAAAACACGACCTAGGACACTGAAATGGATTTTTCTTGCGCGTTTGTGCTAATTTTTAATAAACCCAAAATAAAACAAATACACAAAATAAACACCTAGCTCTGTACGAGCACTAACTAACACACAGGAACACCCTTCCTAACACGGGACAGCTAAGCTGTTTTCCCGTCTTTTCAAAAACCCTCTGGTTTAACACCGCACTTACTCTTTTTCTCTTCCTCTGGCTACTCGGAGACAGCGCACCTCTCTGCCTCCTTCCACTCAGCAGCCTCGAGCAGACTGCCTGCTCTCCTTTTAACCTCCCCCCACCTGGATCTAATTCCCCCAATAAGTCCAAGTGAGGATGATAAATAATAATAAAGCAATTAAACTAAACAATAAAACAATTAATAAATCAATTAGCAAAATAAATGAAACAATAAAGCAACACAAATCAAACAAAAAGGTGCATTTTCACATGTTTTCTCTCGCAGGGAGGTTTTAACCCCCTCCCTGCTGTCTCTCACAACCCGCTATCTCACAATATATATATATATATATTGTAACACAGCAGGGAGGGGGTTAGTATCCTCCCTACAGAAAACATGTGCGTATGCACATTTTGATTAATTGTTTTATTATTTAATTATCTCCCACACCTGGTTACGATTGTAAATTAAAACCAGGTGCAGGGTATTTAAGAGAGGCAGCTAAATTGATCTGGACTGCTGAGTAGAAGGAGACAGAAGACGTGCTCTGTTTCCAAGCAGTCAAAAAGGAAACTGCGTTTTGTTTTATGCCAGGTAAACGGCTTATCCGTCCTGCGAGCTAGTCAGGGACCTGCATAAGTGTTTAGTAGTGTGTATTAGAACTAGGTGTTTGTTTTGTTTTTGATTGTGTACTAAAAATAGCGCATAAGCGCTTAAAACTCCATTTCCTGTGTCCTGGGTCTGCTTTGAAAGAGGCAAACGAATGACCGTGAGTGCTGGCCGGGTTACATTATATATATATATATAATATATATATATATATATATATATATATATATATATATATATATATATATACACACACACACACACAGAGTTGACTCTGTGCATCATTTTCTATGATTGTATGATACGTTTAAATGCATATGAGCTAAATGCATAATTCCCTTAATTGCATAAAGCTGTGCGGTCCCAAAGTCCATGATGAAATTGCATTTGAATTCGGATAACTGCATAATGCAAACAACGTTTGAGTGATTTTTGGTTTTAACCGCTAAAACCGATTTTTGGTTTTAACCGATAAAACCGATACCCCCCCCCCCCCCCCAACTACTGAATGACAGCACATTCCTACATTTCTATTGGAGACTCCGCTTGCGAGTTTTAAAACCTGATTACAATCAGGATGGAGGTTTGTTAGCGGGATTTAAAATTGTATTACAGTTAAGATACGGAGGATTTAAAACAGAATTGTGGCGAAATGTACAAAAATGCCTCCACACAAGAACCCCAGAAGAATGTGCCGTGACCAGAGGGATTTCACTGTGGAAGACAGCGAAGGAAAGAAGGGACAGCTTAAGAGTGCTGTCGAGTTACTGCTGTACATGTTGTGACAGGGAAAAAAAACAAAACAAATAAAAAAACAAAAAAAACCGTTCAAACATTTTGGAAAGTAACCGAAATAGGGTTCCCACCTCTGACTTACAAAAAACCGGGACACCAGAGTCATTTCGTACAAAAATAAATAAATAAATCATATACTTTGACATTTAATGTCCCGGGAAGTCTTGCTGATTTCCCAGGACAGCTGCCTCAAAAAGAGAACCATCATCCTGGCCACCGGCGTAGATTTAGCTAGGGACGGTAGGGACATGTCCCTACCAATGTCAAGGGACCGTTGAATTCTCCCTACCAATAATTTTGATAAATCTGAAACGTCTTTTGTCAAGTAATTTTATCTGCTCCACAAAGGGTTAACTCTCTCAAACCCCCCGCCCCTCCCCCTCGTTACTCCTCCCTCCTCCAAAAAAACAAACAAAAAAACCCCGCTAATTTGATTGGCTTAGGCCCTTCCATAATGCATCACTGTAACACAGACTCAGTGCGCGGCTGAGGTCAGGGACCAGCAGAGTGTGCTGTTTTCATTGAAGTGCGAAAGTGCACAAGGACTCGGGCGTGAAAGGTAAATCTCCGGGTTTAAAATAAGGAAAATTCTAGTCATTCTTAAACGGTCTATATTGTGCCACAATTTTCACATTTATTTTAAAAAATAAGAACAAATGTAATCAGTTTAATTCGATGTTTGTGTTTGTTGGTTAATGCGTTGTCACATTATTTCAATCCTCCTCCTTCCTCCCTTTGTAACTAACTTACTCCTTGCTTGATATTTTTGTATCGTGTGTGTAAAAAGCAAACACGAACATATGTATTTGATTGAGTGGACAGTGTGACTATCCAGGCGGCTAAATAAACGCTCTATATTATATAGGCAGTAATAAAAAATATATATATTAAAAAGTCAAATTAAAGGGGGCGGGGGACGACGACGACAGATATACAAATAAATTTCAGTGGGGCGTGAGTAAAAAAAGGTTGATGCCCGCTGGCTTGGGCTGGACTCTGGAAAGACGCTCATCTGAAGCTGCCGCTTGCCGGTCAGGCTGATATGAGTGTGAGCCACTGACTGAATGAAAGTCAGGTGCCGGGGCTGAAGGTATTGTCACGTCGTCAGCAACATAGTTTGAGAGAATAAACATACCTACCTACCTACCTATTACGTTAGCGACCCATTGCTAGCTGCTAACCCCACGTCCTTGGTGGCTAGCTAGCTTGTTTCACAGCTAAATCATTATGTGTGTGTGTGAGAGCGAGAGAGAGAGAGCGAGAGAGAGAGAGAGAGAGAGAGAGAGAGAGAGAGAGAGAGCATGTTTTGATATCGTCATTCAACTAACGTTAGCTAATCACTTCAATTTGGCTTTAGGTGACTAAAGCATAATAGCAACCAAAAAAAGAAAGATGGACATAAGGAAGTTTTTTTTACAAAAAGTCAAAGTGTAAGTAGGAAGATGTTATTAAAGTAATAAACACAATTGATAATGATTCTCATAGCAAATGTAAAAATAATTTACTAATGAAGTTAGCAGTCATACTTTCTCTCTAAACAGCATGCATCAATTTATCATTTTATCAGGCGAGTGAAGCAGTGCAGCCTGGTAAAAGCAGTACAGAGGCAGGTGGAGCAACAGGGTCGCAGGTGAGGTCTGTGATGGCTTAGTGATTATAACAGTGAAAGTGTTAGACTCAGTTTTGAGATATATTATTGTTTGAGGCACATTGTGATATGATAGTAGGCTAATGCTGTACAGTAATACTCAGCAAATAAAGTTAGCATAGCCATATATTCTCTCTCTATATGTCATGCATTAATTTATTATTTTATCAGGTGAATGAAGCAGTGCACCCAGGTACGAGCAGCAGCACAGACACAGGAGAGGCAGGCAGAGCACGTAAGCGTGCATGTGCTCATGCTTGTAGTGGTAGGGGTATTGGTAGCTTACAGTAAGGCTGGGATAGGTTATAATTCAGGTTATTAGTAATTCTATAGCAGGGATGTCAAACCAGCTTCCAGGAGGGACACTTTATCATAGTGTTTTAAGTGTATACCAGCCAACTTCATGTCGATCTAATTGTCCTCGATTCATGTCCAGCATTCATTTCAAGCCACCAGAAGTTACCATTTAACAGCTGTCTCCTAAAAAATTTCTTCCCGGGGGGGCATGCCCCCGAACCCCACTAGCGACCGTGACTCCGCCCCCCTACAAAATTGTGTCCCCACCAATGTTCAAACCAAACCTACGCCCTTGATCCTGGCAAAAACCAGAACGGGTGGCAACCCTAAACCGAACACACCAATTTCATACAGCATATCAAAAACGAAAAGCCCCGAAAAAAAAAAAACGATTTACATAAAACTCGAAAATAGTTAAAAAAACAAGCACCGAAAAATACAATTGATAAAACCCGAAAAACAGAAGCCCAAATTGTACTAGAGTACCAGTTGATGTCTCTCCTTGACAACCAAACCAAGCCCCACATGACTACTCATGAATATGCATGACAGTGGAAACAAAGTCAGCTCTTGTCAGGCCAAGTGAAAACATCGATCGTAGAAATAAGAAGGGGTGTCTCTAAATAAATCTAAAGTGAATCGTGTTTAAAATGCAGTCGTTTTAAAAAGAGGCGGCTTGGAATATGAAATGAGGCAGAGTTTACATTATATAGATTGGGAGAAAATCGCCACCGGAACTCTGGGTTCCCATGATGCGCTGCTCCGACAGGGACGGAAGGAAAGGCAGAGTTGACTGTCTTGTTTATAGAAGATGTTTGACACAGAGTCGTGTGTTTTTATTTCTTTCTTCCTCTAAACAGCTTCACAAAAAAAACCCAAAAACAAACAAAAAACAGTAGGCATAATTATCCATCGTAAGTTTAAAAAAAATGACATTCGATGTTTTTTATTTAAATGCTTCTGCAAGGCGTGGACGACTCAATAATAATAAGTTGCATTTTTAATTCATGTTTAGTTGCGACGCACGGGTGTGGCAGAGCCTTTGCTTGTTAAATGGACAAACACGCTAAAAGGCACCGGGGAAATCAATCGATAATAAGGTAACGATGTTTTTATGTTTAATATTATTGCCATCGTATTTGAGGCCGAGTTACTTTTTTGAGGTGCAGCAAAACCACAGATATCCTGCTTGAAACAGCATTATAATTCATTAGACCGTTTCTAATAGTCTGTAGAGGTCTCTTATATGATCTGTAATGTCAGTGGTTCATAGTGATGTATAATATGTTATCACAGTTCACATTACATAAATACAATCTCACCAAAAGGCGTACATGAGACAGAAATTAAACCCAATACTGTAAACCTTTAGTTAATAAATCAATGAAAGTAGTGATTTATGTTGTATAAAAAAAGGATTAAATAAAGGATTGACTGTTGTAAATGTTAGTGTATATCATGTATGATGCATTTCTCTGTATTTGAAGTATTATGGATTTTCTTGTTACTGCATCTTGTAAAGTGCTTTGTGATGGTGGTCCACTGTGAAAGGCGCTATATAAAATAAAGATTGATTTGATTGATTGAATAATTCAATGAAAATAGTTTTTTTTATGTTATATGTATAAAAAAAGGCTAACAATTTTACAAGTCAGTCCTTAAAGATCAAACCAAGAAAATAAATAAATTAATATTTTGGTAAGGGTTTGAACTGCTATATTTCCTGGATTTAAAGTATATAAACATACTATTTGGGTGTATTGTTGCTTATAAATCAACTCGCCATTTGCTTGATTATTGCAATTACATAAAAAATAAATAAGAAAGTGAATGGAGTCTGTTGTAAGCTTAGCAAATGCATTAAAAACAAAACCCACTTTTATAGAGCACCTCTCATCACAAATGTTATGCAGATAGAAAGCCATGCCACAAAAGAGAATCGGATTAAACAAAGTGAGTAGTGCTGCTCATATTGATTTACACAATGTACCTGCAAAACATGAAGATTTACATATTTATAAAATACACTGTCTGACGTGAATACATTTTCATAAGAATTTCAAAACTACACTTTTTTCATCATGAACTATTTTCCATACACGATTTTAAAAGGGCGACATGTCTGCTGTATATAGGGTACGGCAAGCAGTGTCACCCACCTGGGATTGAACCCACGACCTTCCGGTCAGGAGTCCAGAGCCCTAAATAAAGACAAACAGGTATGAAATACTGAACACTTTGTATGTGGCAGCTCTGGACTCTTGACCGGAGGGTCATGGAGTATGTAAACTTTTGTCTAAAACTCTGTGTGTGTGTGTCTATATATATATATAATTGTGTGTGTAAAATTGGTAAATCTATAGATTAACCTGTAAATGTGTAGATTAATCAGCTCAGCGGTCAATGTGTAAAATAACTAAGGAGATGGTAGTAAATTATCTCCTACATAAAGTAAAAAAAGGTGGCGGATACAATCTTAAGAAATAAAAGCATACATCTCTCTAATCATGTCTGTATATAGAACACAACATTAATACAGGGTCTCTGCTAAACACATTGATGATAATATTGCAAGAAGGGAAGCAACGAAGTTTAGAAAGGTTGATCAAATAATAAAAAAAATTCCTAAGGCTGGAATTTAAGAAGATTAAATGAATTAGTACTTAACAGATCTTACAGAAATCTGGTATTTATTTGCCATTAAGCTTCCTGATGTTTATTTCTAAATTCACGTCAAATGCTGTAGCATGAACTACTGTAGCATTAATTACCATCTTCTTAGTTATTTTATACATTGACTGCTGAGCTGTTAAATCTACACATATATCTGTTAATCAATTGTAAACTGCAATAGTAAAGCTACCCATGCTTTAAGGTCAGATTTTGTTGACCCCTTGAATGGGTAGCACTGTATTTAAATAAAGAAATGCATTTGTGTTTCCAGCAGCTACTAAACAGAATCCCGTGTGCTGCCATGGACAGTGTGAAGATGGAATCTGTCCAGATTAAAGAGGAGTTCCCTGAACTTGAACCTGTCCCCATTATAGTGGAGTTCTCTGGGCTGGCTTCCCTCCCCATTAAACAGGAGCTCTGTGAGATGCAATGTGACAGCAGTCAGCCAGAGGTCTCTGAGATTAAAGCTGAGCACAATGAATTGGAGATCCCCCAGACAGAAGAACCCCTTCCTGTTAAACAAGAAGAGGTGCTGGAAACTGACCGTATTAAACAGGAGCTCCCTGAAGTAGAGTTTGACCACATGGAACCAGTGAAGGAAGAATCCGAGGACTTCAAACCAGACATCCCTGAGCTGGAGCTTGTATGCCTGCGGGAGTGTAGCGTGGTGCTGGAGAGAATCTGCGTGAGAGAGCAAGGCACTGGAGAGGAAGGCTCTCCCAACAGCACACAAGGAGGTGGAAAGGAAGATGGGCGCTCCCATTCAGAATGCAGTCTAGCAGGTGAGTGACTCCCAGTAGCTGTGACATTGTCATTCTAGATTGCGTGATATCCACAGTGTGGTTGAGAGGGAGGGAGCATGTAGGTTACATTACTAGCTATTTGTTTACCCGGGACCACTCCAACCCGTTCAAGATATAGTACTCATAACTTCAGATATAGGTATATGTTGCTCGGGAGGTGGTATTACCAAGGGGGAGAAACACTAAAGTACTTTATTTATCATTATAAATGTTCAGTGTAAAAATATTTGGATATTATTGTATGTACAATGCTATTGCAAAAATGTATAATTGTAGAGTGTGTTAGAGGAACTAGACCTGAAACATTACAGGAGAGCTTTGAAGGCAGATTTTGATCCCAGGGCTCGGTTTCACCAGCATCAGTCTTTAGTGACTCTGCTTTTACACACAAAGTAAAGGTTTTAAGTTTAACTTTGCTTTTTTAATCTGGTGTAACCCAGTGCAAGCCCACAGCTGTAATTTACATGCTTTAATCCACTCCACCACCCAGCCACATGCCCTAAGCCTACAAGCAGCCCCTCTTACTTTCTTCCTTGTTCATATTTTCCAGGTTCCAGTCCAACAGCTAAAGTGAGGGCGGGCGGTGGAGAATATCCTGACTGTGGGAAAGATTTCATCCAGTTAGGACATTTAAAAATACACCAACAAACTCACACAGGAAAGAAACAGTATCGCTGCTCTGACTGTGGGATGAGTTTCAGAGATTCAGGAACCCTGAAAACACACCAGCGAATTCATACAGGCGAGAAACCGTATTGTTGCTCTGACTGTGGGAAGAGTTTCAGTCGCTCAGGAAACCTGAAAACACACCAGCGAACTCACACAGGAGACAAACCGTATCGCTGCTCTGATTGTGGGAAGAGTTTCAGTCAGTCAGGAACCCTGAAAACACACCAGCAAACTCACAGAGAGAAACTGTATTGCTGCTCTGACTGTGGCAAGAGTTTCAGTCACTCAGGAAACCTGAAAACACACCAGCGAACTCACACAGGAGAGAAACCGTATCGCTGTTCTGACTGTGGGAAGAGTTTCAGTCAGTCAGGAACCCTGAAAGCACACCAGCGAACTCATACAGGAGAGAAACCTTATCATTGCTTTGATTGTGGGAAGAGTTTCAGTTTTTCAGGCGACCTAAAAAAACACCAGCGAATTCACACAGGAGAGAAACCGTATCGCTGCTCTGACTGTGGGAAGATTTTCAGTCAGTCAGGAGACATGAAACATCACCAGCGAATTCACACAGGAGAGAAACCGTATCGCTGCTCTGACTGTGGGAAGAGTTTCCGTGTTAAAAACAAACTTAAAATACATCAGCGAATTCACAGCATGGGCGGAGGTAGGAGGTGGCAGTGGGGGGTGACATTTCCCCTCCAAACTGTCCACATATCACCAAATGACAAACGTTTTCAGTAATCTTACACATAGAAAATCCACCATCTCTTTCATAAACACTTTTCTGCGCACCCGATGGCAACATCTGCCTGCGCTCTCCGCTTTAGGTATCGCCCCTCACACCAGGCATCACCAGATTCGAGGCTGGCGGGGTCAGCTTCTAGCAGCACCTGCACAAGCTACTGCAACAACACACAACCGTTTTGTGAGAGAGTTACTGAGCTTTGGCTAATTTTAAAACTGTGAACTTCAACATGTTTCAAGCTGTATCTCGGCTAAGAAAATTACTATTAGCCTAAATGTGATCGAGGATAAAATGGACAGTTCAGTGAAACTGGTTTGCTTCATGACTCATGTTAGCGTTTGCTGCTCAACATGACAAAGACTTAAGTAACAGCTGTTGAGTCAGATTGGGTCATAATATCATTCTGTTTATGAAGTTAACAGAAATTGAATATACGGGGGTGGGGGGGGGGTCCTAAGCCATTCTCTGTGCCTGCTTGGTTTCTTGTCACGAACCCCCACACTGACAGAGAATGGACAAGTGGTTTATCTTTACCATCGTTGAATAGATCCTGTGACGCCAGCAGTGTCTTTCAAAAGGTAAAAACCAGGTGGTTTTGAACGTTTTGACACCATGAACAGAGAACGGTCCACCTCATAAATCCATCTGACAGGGGCAAAACAGAGGAACAATTGAGAACACTGGGCCGTCTCGGAATGAGAACAGCCAATGGGAAAACACCCCACGTGGACTCGGGCACAGCCCCAAATAAACAAACTATCCAATCACCGGGGTGAAAAGAGGATTAGAAAAGGACGAGTGCAGCTTTCAATCAGTGCTCCTGACACACAGAACAAGGCTCTGAACTTTGACAATCTGAAGACACACAGTCTGCGATCAGCTTGAACAGAGATACCGTTTTCAGAAACTCTGATACGAGATAACAAACCCAGTGTTTGCCTTGGTGTGGGAGTCCACCGCGTAAGAGGTCTAAAATCCTAAAAATCTCTGACTTAGCCCTGATTGATCACCGGAGGAATGTAGTTGGACATTTCATTTTGAAGTCTACAGAGATTGAAATATATCCAGTCTGTCATTAAGCTAGCAGTGCCGGAGTTTGCAGTGGAATATCCCAGACATAACTGCATGAAGAGTGCACTTATTGGTGGAGGATTTGCTGTTTCAGTGGAATACCTAAATAGTTAATGACTCTTGTTTTTGCAAAAACATTTCTTTCGTCCCTGGAATTTGAACTTCCCTTGCCTGCAGGAGAGCCTTTGAGCGCCTGTTTTGTTCAGACCCGGATCGGCTGGAAGAGGCAGCGAAAGTCTGTCAATGAGTAGTGTTTTTATCCTCTTATGAACTCGAGAATAAGCAGACCTTAAAGTAAAATTAACGTTTTGTTTTATGTAAAATGTAAGAAGTATTATTGCTTTCAATTAATGCTTTGAGTTAATAAACACTATAGTATTTGTTTGTATGTGATTTATACAAATTGATGTGAGTTTTACAAGGCAATTATCATTCTGCGTTTAAAGCTAGAATCCAAATTAGCTGTCTTGATAATAGATCATTCTTGTCAGGTTGTCTGGATGCAAAGAGCGTCTTTATCTCACAAGAGTGAGAATTGCCTTCTGAGCCAAAACATCTATATGAGACTGATTTAACGATGCTCTGATTATCAAATATTAACGAAAGTAAATATTTGTGTTACTAACGATACCCCTATTAAGAGTAACCTTCGTCTTATGTAACTGTCAGGAATGCGGTTGTAACCTTTAAAAGGAATCTGCCATAGATTCCTCTGGATCGCTAATCTGCTGTTGGGAGTGTGGTGTCGTATTTTACATGTTCCTTTCTGTACTGCTTAGTTTAGTTCATTGTTTCTTTCTGTATTCCTTTAGTTTAGTTGTTGCACCTTTTATTTTTTTCCTTTATTTGATTTTATTAATAATAAAACTGTTCCTTTGTATTCAGTAGAAGCGGTGTCCAGTCTGATTATTTCAATATAGATGAGTTCTACATGATTTTGAATTCAAATAAGGTATTATATGATTACAATTTAAACTAGTCCAAATATATATATAATCTCCCACACTACACAACTAATGAAAAATTGCAGGGTGATTAATCAGCAAAAGTAAACTATTTGATTTCACGTAGGTTGTAAACTTATGTGACACTGACAATTGTTAAAAAGGATTTGATAAGTGACAAGACTGCACCGTCCTTACTGGGCAACCGCGTGGAGGACTTGTCTTGTAAATTCATCAGGTTCCTAAAATGAATGAAAAATGAGTGTCCCATGTCTGTATTATGACATGAATGACTGAATACTGCGCGACATGCAGCTTTGCAATGTGCATGGTCCATGCTTGTATTTGTGCTGCTCTTGTAAACTGCCCTGAGTAATAGCAGTGTAGCAAGCACTGAGTAAGTATTTAAATAATGAAGGCTCCAGCCACAGGTGTATAAGTAAGGTGTTAGTGGGGTTTGTGTGTTCAGAGGTGGAGCAAGAGTCAAGAGGTAATGAAAGTGAAACCAACTCAAATAACATTTGCTGTGTGTACTGGGTCTACACCCGCACCATGCTTGCTTGTTCCGTGTCTGTTTTGTCTGTTTGTTTTGTCCATCGTGCCGTTTGTTTTGAACCAGTGTTTTGTTCCAACCTTTTATTTGTTTATTTATTAGTAAACGTGCACATCAGCGCTTCCATCCCCCAGTCCTGTGTGTCGCTTCCTGGTCTGACGTCCCCACACAAGCTATCCGGTCACAGGTAGTGAAGAATAAAAAACACGAAAATAAAGTGACTAAACTAATCATGTATTTTTTTTAATGATCCAATGTACAGTTTTTCCCCCCCCCCCCAAGATACAGGTTAATCTTCCCCTCTAGTAATAGCTAGCACACAGCTTCTGGGTATTGCAACACTTCAGCAAGTGTATAGAGCTAGGATGCAGAGTTGTAATTATATTACTGCATTTTACTGCATTTGACTGCATTTTACTGCATTTAATCCTGTACTTCAGAGTACTGTAATCTGCCAAGTGTTTAATCTGTAGTATTTTGTATTTAATCATATCCTGATGTAACTATCACTGACACTGTTATCTGCTGTATTATTGAATTGTATTTTGTCACACCTGTACTTGCTTGAACCAAAGTCATTGTATTTATCTTGCTCTTAATTGTATTATTACTTGTACTGTAACACTTGAAATGTATTTGCTTACACTTGTAAGTCGCCCTGGATAAGGAAATAAATAATAATAATAATATATTATTATTTATTTCTTAGCAGATGCCCTTATCCAGGGTGACTTACAATTGTTACAAGATATCACGATATTTTTACATACAATTACCCATTTATACATTTTTTTACTGGAGCAATCTAGGTAAAGTACCTTGCTCAAAGGTACAGCAGCAGTGTCCCCACACCTGGGATTGAACCCACGACCCTCCGGTCCAGAGCCCTAACCACTACTCCACACTGCTGCCCATCAATATAGGTGAGTCCTACATGATTTTGAATTCAAATAAGGTACTATATGATTACAATTTAAACTAGTCCAAATATATATAGCATACATCTATGAGTAAAAACAATATGAACAGAACAAAACATTAGATAGTTGAACAGAACTAACTTGCATTTATTATTCAGAGTCTGAGCTCCACCCCTGTCCTGCTTCAGCACAGCCGGACTCGGAGTCACTGGAAGGCAGACTGGCCCGCTTCATCCTGCCGTGGAGACTTCAGCCGTCGGCAGGGTATTATGCACAATATTCATTAAGTGTTTTTCTCTTGCGCCCCATTTTCAAATCAAACTAGTAACTGTCACTGTATACCTAAAGCAAAAGCTTACATACTGCTTAACCTGCTAATTTCAAAGTAGGTGCTTTGAATGACAGGCGCTGTAGCTGGCTAACGAGAGCATTCTAGCACTGCTTCAGTTAATCTGTCAGAACAGGGTGAAACTGCAGTACTAACGGACCACTGAGATGACTGACAGCGACCCCCTGCCCTTCAGAGCAGAACAGAGACGGGACAGACAGCAACCATAAAAACAAATAATCAACAAATCAAACACATAATATTAAAATGTGTTACCTGCATGTTAAAAGGCTGACTGTCCCCTGAAAGTCCAGACTAGTTTATAGGAGAAAAAATAAAAAACTAACTTCATAAATAGCAACCACAGATTAGTCAAATGATTTACACACATTAAATATATGACAAGGAAGTGTATGCGTCGGCTGTACGTGAAACTGTACCACCTAAACGTTATAAATAAATAACAAAAAAAAAAAAATACAATTAATAAAGTCTGAATTCCTTTGGGTAACTTCTGATGAATTGCATGGAAACCTGAATGAATCTTCAGGATATCACTACAACCGCTGTGTGAATAATGGGATTTAAAAATGTCAACGACTCTGCGTTTGTGAGTGCAATGCGACTGGTGACTGGTGAATTAAGTCATTTAAGACACGGTATCAATATTTATGACTCAAAATTTATGGAAGTCAATAAATCAGAGTAACATTGTTTCCAGTGAATGGTGCAAATACTTTTGATCACCGTTGTGTGTAAATATATATATATATATATATATAAATATATATATATACACACACACACACGTGTTTTGCTGTTGTGCATTTTTACAAACACATGTATGTTCATTTTTTGTTACTCGTTTATATTTTCACTTGTGCAGATGTTCTATGTGCCGCGCATGAATACAAATAACATTTATATAAGATTGTTTGTCATTACATTAAAGGTTTCTCCAAAACAACTGTATTAATACTCATATGTATTATTCAACACATGGGACTGAATTAAACTTATCGTATTTATCCCACTCTCATCTTCTGTAGTTGGTCTGAAAGAAAACAATGGTTTGTTTATTTTCTTTCCTTCTCTCAATGTCACGCCTACCCCATTGTGTCTTTGTAGGGGAGTGCGCGTGCAGCTGTACCAGATTGGATGTGCCAGATGGGACGCGTAACTCTTACATCCATACCCTTCTTGAAGTCCCTGCGAGCCCCGAGGGTAACGAAATTGAGCCCTCTCCAGATAACGACGCAAGTCAAGGAATATTAACAACGTCCTAACGCAAGGGGGCACGCATTGGATGCAAGTTTAAATAAGGGACTTAATTTAATTAATTAATGATCTGAGAAACTAACCATGAATATTCACACTGTAGGTTAATGCGTTGGAGTAATGTGTCCCAGGAGGGGCTTAGCCCTGTCAGCCCTTAATGACCAGCCGCCACTGTAGTACTGTATGTATGACAGCTGTTAAATAAAAAAAACATGTGAACTCTTTCTTCTTGTGTTAGTTTTGAACAGTG
The DNA here is from genome assembly GCF_902713425.1 of Acipenser ruthenus. Classification (NCBI taxonomy): domain Eukaryota; kingdom Metazoa; phylum Chordata; class Actinopteri; order Acipenseriformes; family Acipenseridae; genus Acipenser; species Acipenser ruthenus. Next base: position 8,981,831 of record NC_081229.1, read on the forward strand.
TGATTATGAACAGCGCTAATGCACAATGGCTGCAGCAGGGAAGAGAAAGTGACCTGTGCTTACAATGGGAAAAAAATTGGAAATACTTTATCTTCTGGAAAAGAGAGTCACCAGAGAAAAAAAATAGCAGAGGATTTTAGGATTGTAAAGAGCACTGTGACTGATTGTGTCAAAGTGGCTGCTGAGTAAGAACAGGTGCAGAGGTGATGCAGTGCAGGAATAATCACAACCAGGAAACTGGAATCCGTTTGGAAAAGTGATCCTTTATTTTTAATCCCGGTCTGGTGACCAAACAATAAGCCTCCGGCAATGTACTAGCCTGCAGATGCCTTGACCAGACTGCACCCAGCTACCTCCAGACAACTCATCTCTCCCTACACCCCCACTCGACCTCTCCGCACCGCCTGCACTAGAAGACTGGCTGTACCTCCTCTACGCTCCCCTGCCTCCAGAGCCCGCTCCAAACATTGCTACAAGTCTAATTTTTAAATGCCAATCTGACACACAATCAACGTGTATTTTAGGGGCAGCAGTGTGGAGTAGTGGTTAGGGCTCTGGACTCTTGACCAGAGGGTCATGTGCTCAATCCCCAGTGGGGGACACTGCTGTTGTACCCTTGAGCAAGGTACTTTACCTAGATTGCTCCAGTAAAAAGCAACTGTATAAATGGATAATTATATGTAAAAAATAATGTGATATCTGTATAATGTGAAATAATGGGTAATGTGATATCTTGTAACAATTGTAAGTCGCCCTGGATAAGGGCGTCTGCTAATAAATAAATAAATAAATAAATAATAATAATATATTAAGTAATTAATATAATGTTTGCCTTCTAGGGCAGTTCATTGTATATGGTCAAGTATTATTAAATAACGTAGCATATTCAAATTCACGTATCCACACAAGCTTAACATTACATTGTTAATAAGAGATGCCTGGGCTCCCTGTTTGAAGTGTGTCTCAGGCTCAGTTTAGTGCAGTAGTTCCAACATACAAACAACAATTGTACTAAACATAAACGGGTGTTCGGTCCAAAATCATGCAGAACAATTTCAAGTGAAAAAAGCCTCCCGTCTATGGGAAGAATGGGGAATGGGGTCCACAAGTCTGTGGTAATCGCAGCTTGTTCTCCCTTTGAAAGTTTTGTATAAACAGCAGCAGCACCGTTTTCTTTAAGTTTTTGCAGCCTCGCTGTTATTGGAATACTCTTGCATCGATTTCAAAACTGCTGCATTCACGATTCACACACACTGTCCTAGAGGGATAATGTGATCACGCCCTGTTCGACTCGCTCTATAGCAAATGTCGTTTTGGATGTTTGTTTTTTACTGCCATCAGTAGCTCCATCCACAGTAATTTCTGAATGTTTTCATTTCAAATGATAAAGCATTGAACTTGTGTTTCTGTGGTACAAGAAGTTTGTTTGCCGTAATTATTTACATGCCCCGGTTTTCTCGTCCGGTTCCTCAAAATACTTCCAAACGTGGCTTTGCCTCGTTCCTTTGTTTAGAGATGCCATTTTATTAAAAATATAACAAATGTCAGAAAAGAAATTCTTGTCATTAACCATCTTACCATGTGGCTGGATACCATACAACGCCTGCGACAGCATGAACTCAGAGTGCACCAATGAAGCGCCAGATCGAAAGAGAATAAAGCCCGCCCCAGTGTCAATCTTTCTGTTGTACCAATTAGAAAAACTACTTGGAGATAATTGCCAGAACACTTCCTTTTTATAATGTCCACCTCTACTCTGGTACCACAGCAGTTGGATACACTACGTATATGATGACAAATTACTAAAATTAATACATAAAAAATATGCATTTGCTGAAATGTGTCACGTGACCGGTTAGACATCTAGCATATTATTCAACATTTGACCACTTCTGTAAACGTGTAAAATTCCCATCCCTGCTGCGTTCAAATTTTCACTCATGAGGAAAACAACGTTAACCTAGCATTATGGATCCCTGTGTAATTAGTGTTTTGTGTATCACTCTTAAGAGCATGCATTTTAAATGGTAAAAATGCTCTTCAACTCTCTTGCACTGTGATTGTGTCAGAAAGTGTGCGGAGACGCGGACACGTCACAAGAGGCTTCTCTGCTGTCAGTTTAACTCAGACTGTCAATGCAGTCAGTGCCTGGGAGCGGGAATATGCAGAAAGGAAACTATTCTGCACCTCATCTGATGGACGAGTCAGGAGAAATTGATAACTCAGTGTGGGGAATGAGTTTCAGGGTTTAGCATTTAAACTGCACAGACTTGAAAATAAATACATTGATGGGAACGAGTATCCCGACCCCGGTATGTAGCATCCCAGAGACAAGACTGCACCGTCCTTACTGGACAACCGCTTGGAGGGTTTGTCTTGTAAATTCATCATGTTTCTAGAACAAATGAGAAATGATAGTGTCCCATGGCTGTATTATGACATGAATGAGTGAATATCACACGACGTGTAGCTTTGCAATGTGCATTGTCCATGCGTGTATTCATGCTGCTTTTGTAAATTAATTAATTGTAACACATTCACAGCCACGGTCGGCTGTGAAATAGCCTGGACTCAAACTCGCGACGTCCAGACTACAGAGCGCATCCTGCACTCCATGTGGAGTGCCTTTACTGGATGCGACACTCGGGAGCCCCTAATGTGATATATTCTAAGATCGTCTGCATTATCTCAGATTTACTCTGTGCTTGCATGTGGGCGTGTGTGTGAGAGTGAGTTCCTAGCTACATCACAGCCTGCTTGCTGTTGAAGCTGGGCCGGGTGTGTGAGGAGACAGGCCATGTCATATTTCAATTGCCTGGATACTGAAGTAAACTGCAGCTACGTTTCAGCATGAATGTGACCCTAACAGTGCACCTTGTTCAACCTTGACCTCTGTACACCAGAAGCTGTTTTATTCATCAAGTATGTTTACGTAAATTTAAAGCAACATTGTCTGTGTTGATGATTATATATAAGTCTATTGATTACACCGTGTAACAATTTTTTTTTTTTTTTTTTGTTCCTGGGTAGTAAGTGTTATTTCCTAATTGCTTATGCCTCAAAAGTATAGAAGATGGCTATTATTCCCCATAAACTTTGCTTTTGTGACCAGGACAGTGATATTTTGAAATTTACCTATTTTCCAGAACATTCCAGATAGATTCAGTGCTGAGTAAACTTGGAGTAACTTCTAGAACTTTCTAGAACTTTCCAGTAATATAAATAGTAGTATAAATACAGGGGCCTTAAGCCCACCAGTTCAGTTTAGTTCCAGCTGCCTAAGTGGATACATATCTGCACTTTTCTGAGATGGCATCAAGGTCATAGGAGACTTCAAAATGATGGCATTCCTGATGGGTCTCCAAGGCGGTTTTACCAAGTTTCCCTGCTATCTTTGCCTTTGGGACAGCAGGGACACCAAAGCGCACTACTACAGGCGGGACTGGCCACAGCGGACCGAGTTCTCTGTGGGGAGGAACAACGTCAAGTGGGAGCCACTGGTGGACCCCCGGAAGGTGCTGATGCCACCACTGCACATCAAATTGGACCTTATGAAACAGTTTGTCAGAGCTCTAGATAAGGAGTCGGCAGCCTTCAAGTACCTTCAAGACTTCTTCCCTAAGCTGTCTGAGGCAAAGGTCAAAGCCGGTGTCTTCGTCGGACCACAGATAAAGAAGATCCTGGAGTGCAATGAATTCCCCAAGAAGCTCACTAGTAAGGAGAAAGCAGCTTGGAACAGCTTTGTCGCAGTGGTTCGGAGCTTCCTGGGCAATCACAAGGCCGAAAATTATGTGGAGCTGGTTGAGACTCTGGTGAAGAACTACGGCACAATGGGCTGTAGGATGTCCCTCAAAGTCCATATCCTTGATGCTCATCTTGATAAATTCAAGGAGAACATGGGAGCGTACTCGGAGGAGCAAGGCGAGCGCTTCCACCAGGATATACTGGACTTTGAACGCCGCTACCAAGGACAGTATAACGAGAACATGATGGGAGACTACATTTGGGGGCTGATTCGTGAAATTGATTTACAGTATAATCGTAAATCTCGAAAAACTACTCACTTCTAAATCTTTTGTAGTCATTTTTGTATTACTTTAGTATAAATACATGTTAATTTGGATTCATATGTTGTTTTTTTCTGACTTTATGTGAACGAAAAGACCCGTTTTCTCATTGGAAATAGGTAAATTTCAAAAAATCACTGTCCTGGTCACAAAAGCAAAGTTTGTGGGGAATAATAGCCATTTTTTATACTTTTGAGGCATAAGCAATTAGGAAATAACACTTACTACCCAGGAACAAAAATTGTGTTACATAGTGTTATCAAACAAGTGCAAAACTAGAAATTCTCCGACAGGATTGAAAATCCGGGTTTTTCCGGGTTATTCCACAGCAAGAGGATTCCTATGATCCTTGTTCATGACATGGAAAGTTTAACAGTGCATCCTTTCGATGAGTTTGATTGGTGGTGCAGCAGTATGGGTGAAAACAGACTGAATGGCCTTGCCCTGATATGTCCACAGAGACAAGGAGGTGTCCTGGGAGGAAGTGTTACAGAGTTTCAATAGATCAGGTCATAGGAGGATTGGCAAACTCTGTATTTAAAGTAAAGCCTTCTAAATCATGGCATCATACAGTCTCAGCAGTCCGATCAGACTAAGCACTAGTATCAGCAATCTTACCAGTCCCAGCAGTGTCAGCACCAGTCTTACCAGTCCCAGCAGTGTCAGCACCAGTCTTACCAGTCCCAGCAGTGCCAGTGCCAGTCCCAGCAGTGTCAGCACCAGTCTTGCCAGTCCCAGCAGGGTCAGCACCAGCAATGAAGGTATAAACCCTTATTCATATCGCTTTGGAGTTTGCATAAATAGTCTTCAGGCTTTATAACATGATAGATATCACCTTCGTATCATAGACAGGATATGCAGGTTTTTTTAGACAAAAAATTTCGCCTCAGTAAAAATCTGTTCCTAGCTGCGCCCCTGATACACACACACACACACACACACACGTGTTTTGCTGTTGTGAATTTTTATAAACACATATTGTTGAAAAACGATTATTACTTTGCTCCGTAGATGGTTCGGACGTTAGACATCACTGGTAAATAAATGTTAATAAATAAATAAAATAAAGGCTGCCATGTTATTGTAAACGCAATGTCCAATCCTTTAACATCCAACCAGTTAGTTCAGATCAGTCACAGATTTCCACTGATATGAAATCCTCATTTTATTGGACGTACGCAATGCCTCAGCTGTAAAAGCCGATGCTAAAAAATCTATTTTAGTAATATAATCAAATGACGGTATATATTATCACCAATGAAACGGCCATTCAAAGCGTTTCTATCCGCAGCAGACTCGGTACACTGGGCTGAGTGTGCTCCTATCTACGCCCCGATCTAAGCCCCGCACACACACCGGGTCCGATCCTTCTTTCTCTCATCCTTGGGACGATGCAGGGCTTTCTGTTCTGCACACAAACCCTCTAGGCTGAGACACTGTTAGGAGCATGCGCACAAAATCCATCCGGGATCACTGTCCTGCTGGCGTTTCAAACACACAGCGTCGTTTCTCAAACAGGGTTACATAAACACTGAGCCGTGCAGAGGGGTTTTTTTTAGTTAAACGATATTGCATAGCAGGTTGTAAGGCGTGGACGATTTAAAAAAAGGTAAGTTGCATTATTATTAATTTTAACTGAAGGTTTTTTGTTCGCGACGCACGGGTGTGTTGCAGACGCTTTGTTTGTTAAATGAACAGGCATGACGCCATCAACAAGACCGAGTCCATTTAAAATATAACAATTCAACTAAAAGTCGCCGGGGAAATGAATACAGAATCAGGTAACGATGATTTTGTGTTTTAATATTATTGACAACACCTGTGAGGGCTGGTTACTTTTTTGAGGTGCTGGCACACTAGCGATATACCACTGTGTGTACACTGATTAACGAGAGACGCGTAATTGACTGTATTGATTATCGGTTAAAACTCGACACTCCACGGAGATGCCGTTTAGTGTCGACTTAACCAGTGAGCCATGGCATTAGCATGCATGTAACAGAAACAGAAACCCGAGATGGAATTGTTTTCCTGTAACTCACTGAAGAGGCCCATCTGTTATTTTTTGTAATCCATGGACACCCTTGTGATGATAATATTAAAGAAGACGAGGTTCAGCAGGACAGTTCGTTTTATTTAACGTAGTGTTTCAGTGCTGTACACACGTTCTGTGTCGTTGTCTGTTTCTCCAGTTTCTCTGAGATGTACCAGCTTTACATTTTTTTCTCATTTTGTTGATCATTAATGAACATTTCTGTACTGTGGGTATTGTCATGAGATATATGCACTATATAATCAAACGAATCGAGTCAGTGACATGAATCAAACTGCACAGCACTAATTTTCATAAAAAGAGGTTTACACAGCGCGCCTCTCAGTGGATAAAGCCTGGTCTCCATGCGCAGTAATAAAGCATCCCTTTAATGCACGCATGCTGAGTTTACCAGAAAAAAGCACACGAGAACTGGACCGTGAATTCATTTAAGAGTAACCCACATGAATCAAACTTAATGTATTTATTTACTCTCCCCAGAAAACGTTGTTGTTTTTTTTATGAAGAAACAAATAAAATGTTTTTCTTTTACAACGAAGAAACTACATTGCTCTGAAATAGGTAGACCTACATGAAAATTCATTAAAAGCAGGTGTTTTTCTTTATTAAAGGTTCATATTAACACACATTTTTGAGAAGGAACATTTCTTTTAATGAAGTGCTTTTTAAAACTTGGGGCACGGTAGTTTTGGGAGTTCAAAGTGTTTGAAGACTCTGGGTCAATCGTCCTCTAAATGGTGAGAAATGGCAATCTGTCTGCTATGGTAAAGGGGGTTCTAAATCACCCAAAGTCCTCAGATGTGAGATGCTGGCAACAGTTACCTGAAAACCAAATCGCACTAGAATTTGGGACATTATATGAAAAGCAAAGCATCCCAGAACCCTGAGAATGAGCAGCCTCTGTATGTAAAACTGAGATTACATTACAGATAAATGAATGAATCCTGTAACGAAACTGTAATAGCAGTCAGGATATGTATTTGCTATTAAAATAAATCACGCAAATGATTATAGATATATGCCATTTGAAGGGAAAAAGTGAAATCACCACAGAAAGGCATTTCCTCCATTCGTGCATAACTTATGATCATTTATATAAAGTAATAATCACCCATAGTTTGTTATACTAGTACAGCAAAATACCATATTCTGTTTTAATTGCAAGGTTCTGGAAAGCAGATCTCTCTCTCTCTCTCTCGCTCTCGCTCTCGCTCTCGCTCTCTCTCGCTCTCATATCACAATGTTAAAATGCCTCCAAGCTTTCGTTGACGTCATGTTCCTGTGTCGTATCTCGCAATGCAGTAATCGGAAATAAATATTGATGACGGACTGCTCTAAAAACATCTGTATTATCATCACCTGATTAAGGTGACGTCATAAGATCAGTTCATCCAATGAAAGACTGTGAGGTTTATGAGCAAATGAGTCCTTGCAGTCCCGCCCCCAAATTGTTTTTAGATTGACTGTTCAAACAAGACTAGACTGGCTAAAATAAACCAAAATCATTAAAACAGAAATCTGTAAAACTGAGTAAGGGTATTTTATTTATTTATTGTTTTCAGTTACTTTTCAGACAGACTTGCTCCTCCCCCCCACAGACTTTTAATGTTTGGGAAACAATTACACTGTACACAAAAAAAAAAACTCTAGAGAAATTCCATGAATGAAAACATCACATGGTTGCTATTGGCCGCGACCATGATTCACTTATTATTAATAGCGTTTTAATTAAATTGTACAAAACCACGTTTTTATTTACAATGAAGCTGCAGCTGCACACCCTCGTTTTGAGTCTGCCTTGAATAAAGTCTGTGGTGATGTACTTGGAAGCTTACGCCCCTATTGTTGATGGACCTGGAAGCTGGCACAGGACCACCACAGCGGAGCCACGACAAGAGAGAGGCTCCGCGCCTGCAGGTACCCTCCTGGGTTTTTGTGGTATTCATAAATTGCACCGTGCGATTCTAGTTCTATGCTCAGTTTACAAACCTTGGAACAAACGGCACAGCAAGGCCTGGAGACCAAGACTGAGCGCTGTGCTGTTTTTCTGTTTCATGCAGGAATACAAAAGTTTCTTTTTCTGTCTTTTCAGCAGCCTACTCTCTTGATTTGCAGACTGCCTTCTTTGTTACTGTGTGTCGTGTGTGAGCGACTGCCTGTGCAGTACTATAAGAAGCGTGTGTGTGTGTGTGTGTGTTTTCTCCTTTTAAAAACTCTCATTCAAACTGTATTCTCCCAACACTCTTGGGAGAATACAGTTCGTCCACGGGGCTAGGCTCTGCCGCATCTCTACTGCTGAGTGATTCCACCAGCCGTCGTCTGGCAGCTGGATTGGGCCTCGTGCACGCTCAGCCCTCGGCACCTCGGTGCACGCTCAGCCCTCGGCACCTCGGTGCACGCTCAGCCCTCGGCCCCTCGGTGCACGCTCAGCCCTCGGTGCATGCTCAGCCCTCGGTGCATGCTCAGCCCTCGGCACCTCGGTGCACGCTCAGCCCTCGGTGCACGCTCAGCCCTCGGCCCCTCGGTGCACGCTCAGCCCTCGGCCCCTCGGTGCACGCTCAGCCCTCGGCCCCTCGGTGCACGCTCAGCCCTCGGCACCTCGGTGCACGCTCAGCCCTCGGCACCTCGGTGCACGCTCAGCCCTCGGCCCCTCGGTGCACGCTCAGCCCTCGGTGCATGCTCAGCCCTCGGTGCATGCTCAGCCCTCGGCACCTCGGTGCACGCTCAGCCCTCGGTGCACGCTCAGCCCTCGGCACCTCGGTGCATGCTCAGCCCTCGTCACCTCGGTGCACGCTCAGCCCTCGTCACCTCGGTGCACGCTCAGCCCTCGGCCCCTCGGTGCACGCTCAGCCCTCGGTGCATGCTCAGCCCTCGGCACCTCGGTGCACGCTCAGCCCTCGGTGCACGCTCAGCCCTCGGTGCACGCTCAGCCCTCGGCACCTCGGTGCATGCTCAGCCCTCGGCACCTCGGTGCACGCTCAGCCCTCGGCACCTCGGCGCACACTCAGCCCTCGGCACCTCGGTGCACGCTCAGCCCTCGGCCCCTCGGTGCACGCTCAGCCCTCGGTGCACGCTCAGCCCTCGGCACCTCGGTGCACGCTCAGCCCTTGGTACTTGGTACCTCGGTGCACGCGGTGCCCAGTGCTTACAGTGTCCAGTGCATACGTTGCTCACAACACACGGCGCACGTGCATACGGTGCTACATGGTACTCTGAGCACAGTCAGGGTTCTCCCCAGGAATTCTGTACAGCCGGGCGGCTGAACATTATAGCCGGGAGCACTTTTAACAGAAAAATAAACTTGCCTTTTACCTTAAATATATAATACAACAAAGAATGGTTGTGCTTTTTTTATTTTCTACATTTTTTTCGTTACTGTTTTTTATTATGGTAACACAGCTGTCCTGTGGTTCCAAGATTATTATTATTTTTTTTTTTCACCCAGCAACGCACAAGTGGTCTAGTCTGTTAGAAGCGCAATCAATCCTTATTGTTAAAGGCACATTAGCATGTGTAAGACGGACGGATCGGGTTTTTTCAGCCGGGTGGTGACAGCCACTTCGCCGGGCATCCCGCCTGCCTGAAAAGCCCTGGGGAGAACCCTGATGGGGCACACGGTGCCTGGTGCACTTGGCGCCCAGCGCACACAGTGCTAGTGCCTTGGTGCGAATATCACCCTCAGCTCTCTGGTACACTAGGTGAAACCCGTGCACGCAGTCCTCGGTGTACGCAGTGCTCAGTGCACACGGTGTTTGGTGCACATAATGCTGATCTGCTCGGTGCCTAGCACCTCAGTGCTTCAATGCACCATCCGCGCCCGGTGCTTATTGCTGTGGTACTGTGCTTGGTCACTCGGTGCGCACAGAGCCAATTGCATACAGCACTGCCACTCCAGGACAAGCACTCCAACATGCCCAGGAAGCTATGGGCAGAGAGGATATGTGCGACCAATGCGCGGCTTTTCAGCCCAGAATACATCGCCATAAGCTCAACAAGGCCATGGGGTTAGACTCCCAGACGAGAAGGGTGACACGTTCGAAACAAGCAAGGGACATTATTCACTTGAAGGAGCAGATGACGCAGGTCCTTGAGCTTCTGTCTAGGCAGCAAGTTCCTGGTGTACCAATACAGGTCCCGGCCCCGCTGCTACCTGCACCAGCCCCGGCCACTGAGCCTCCCACGGGAGCCCAGGCTGAGCCTGAATCGCACCCATTGATGTCGGAGGAGGACACGCTAGCGTTAGCGGCCTCCTGGGATGACTCCTTCCCCACTGAGATGGAGGAAGAAAGGGAACTAGCGCCGTCGACTGTGGCAGAACCCAGCTCTGATGTTGCCTCCGAATTTAGTTTCCCAGCGTTGCCCAACTCTTGCAGATCTTGCTTCTTGTAGATCCCCTGGACAGCACCGACAGAGCCCCGTCGGTCTGTATCCTGGACACAAGCAGCGGCTCCTGCGGTGCAACCCTTCCCACATGTTCCTGACTTCATGCAGCAAGTATGCTTCTTGTGTATTGAAGCAAGCCGCTAGGCTCGCTTCATTGGAGGACGCAGCGAAACTGGGGCTGGCAAGTTTCCCCCGGTGGACTCCACCATCGTGACCTTAGTTAAGGCTCCTTGGGTGGGTGGATTACCCAGAGGCCACCCAGAGGATTTCTGTGTGCCATTCCCCTGTGGATTCGGTATCTCCGAGTGGGCATTTTTTGGCTACCCGGTTTCTTGAAGGCGTGTGGCGATGATGTCCTCTCCGAATGGAGCCTTGATGTTGTACTGGAGTTCAATCTTTTTCTAACCCTAAATAATAATAATATAATAAAAACGAAATGATTGAATGAGCATGTGCAATATAAAGGCCGTTTCCGCAATATGAATTAAATACATTTCCATACAGTCTTTCACAATGTAACAAACCAACTGAACAATCCTAATAATACATCAAAGATTTTCTTAAAGTGCATTAATCTGAGTTATATGACAAACACTGACTTTTTAAAAAGGAGCCGAAACACTGACAAAATTGTGGAAACTGGAAAACACAATGCTTTCGACTCGAGTGCTGAGAGCTGAACCGGACTCTCACTATATTTTAATTTGTTGTTTCTAACTCCAGTCAGACAAAACTCCACGCAGAGTGAAAGTCGAAAACAAACTAAATACAAACATTTATGTAATTTTCCCCCTAGATTGTGTGTGTGTGTGTATGTGTGTGTGTGTTTTTTTTTTTTTTTTGCTGGTATGCCATACCATCCTTTTTTCTTACCGGTATGCATGCCAGCATATACCTCCTCACTTTAACCACTGACTCTATTTAAATAAATAAATAAATAAATACTCTTTTTTTCAGCAGCTACTTAACAGAATCCCGTGTGCTGCCATGGACAGTGTGAAGATGGAATCTGTCCAGATTAAAGAGGAGTTCCCTGAACTTGAACCTGTCCCCATTAGAGTGGAGTTCTCTGGGCTGGCTTCTCTCCCCATTAAACAGGAGCTCTGTGAGATGCAATGTGACAGCAGCCAGCCAGAGGACTGTGAGATTAAAGCTGAGCACAATGACCTGGAGATCCCCCAGACAGAAGAACCCCTTCCTGTTAATCAAGAAGAGGTGCTGGAAACTGTATGTATTAAACAGGAGCCCCCTGAAGTAGAGTTTGAGCACATGGAACCAGTGAAGGAAGAATCCGAGGACTTCAAACCAAACATCTCTGAGCTGGAGCCTGTACGCCTGCAGGAGTGTAGCGTGGTGCTGGAAAGAATCTGCGTGAGAGAGCAAGGCGCTGGAGAGGAAGGCTCTCCCAACAGCATGCAAGGAGGTGGAAAGGAAGACGGGTGCTCCTATTCAGAATGCAGTCTAGCAGGTGTGTGACTCCCAGTAGCTGTGACATTGTCATTCTAGATTGCGTGATCTCCACAGTGTGGTTGAGAGGGAGGGAGGGAGCATGTAGGTTACATTACTAGCTGTTTGTTTTTCCTGTACCACTCCAACCAGTTCAAGATAGGTCTCACTACTGGTGGAGTTTTAAAGCAGAGTTTTACTGACTGCTTTTACACAAAGTAAAGGCTATAAGTTTAACTTCACTATTTTAAACTGGTGTAACCCAGTGCAAGCCCCCACAGCTGAAATTCACATGCTTTAATCCACTTCACCATCCAGCCACATGCCCGAAGCCTACAAGCAGTCCCTCTTACTTTCTTTCCTGTTCATATTTTCCAGGTTCCAGTCCAGCAGCTAAAGCGAAGGCGGGCGCTGGAGAATATCCTCACTGTGGGAAAGGTTTCACCCAGTTAGGACATTTAAAAAAAACACAGAAAATTCACAGAGGAGAGAAACCGCATCACTGCTCTGACTGTGGGAAGAGTTTCAATCAGTTAAACAGCCTTGTTTCACACCAGCGAATTCACACAGGAGAGAAACCGTTTTGCTGCAGTGACTGTGGGAAGAGTTTCAGTCATTCAAGCAACCTGAAAAAACACCAGCGAATTCACACAGGAGAGAAACAGTATTGCTGCTCTCACTGTGGGAAGAGTTTCAGTCGGTCAGACAGCCTTGTTTCACACCAGCAAATTCACAAAGGAGAGAAACCGTATTGCTGCTCTGACTGTGGGAAGAGTTTCAGTCAGGCGGGAAACCTGAAAGCACACCAGCGAATTCACACAGGAGAGAAACCGTATGACTTCTTTCTGTGGGAAGTGTTTCAGTCGGTCGCACAGCCTTGTTTCACATCAGCAAATTCACACAGGAGAGAAACCGTATTGCTGCTCTGACTGTGGAAAGAGTTTCCGTCAGTCAGGAGACCTGAAAACACACCAGCGAACTCACACAGGAGAGAAACCGTATATCTGCTCTGACTGTGGGAAGAGTTTCAGTAACTGGGAAAACATGAAAAAACACCAAAGAATTCACACAGGAGAGAAACCGTATTGCTGCTCTGATTGTGGGAAGAGTTTCAGTCAGACGGTATACCTGAAAGCACACCAGCGAACTCACACAGGAGAGAAACCGTATCGCTGCTCTGACTGTGGGAAGAGTTTCATTCGGTCACACCACCTGAAATCACACCAGCGAATTCACACAGGAGAGAAACCGTATCACTGCTCTGTCTGTGGGAAGAGTTTCAGTATTTCAGGAGACCTAAAAAAACACCAGCGAATTCACACAGGAGAGAAACCGTATTGCTGCTCTGACTGTGGGAAGAGTTTCAATCAGTCAAACAGCCTTATTTCACACCAGCGAATTCATACAGGAGAGAAACCGTATCGCTGCTCTGACTGTGGGAATAGTTTCCGCGTTAAACAAAGCCTTCAAAACCACCAGCGAGTTCACAAAGGAGAGGAACCTTAAAGACTATGTTCTAGGGACGTGGCTTTGGTACATTTTTATGAACGTTTAAATGCTATGCAGTGTCAACTTTTAAACATTTAAACCACGTCTACACAAACACACACACAGTCTTTATATTGCATTCTGATGTATACTGACAGCCCTGGTAGTATTTTCCAAGCAAAGAACCCCTGGATAAGCAAATAACGTTTTAACATCACCAAGACTTTACTACAAAGTGAAAAAAAAAACCATACACACCAAAGTATATATTGAAATCTTTCAATTTGAATGTCCTCTTCAATCAAACAATGGTTGTAATTGAAGTTGTCAGTGGAGATGGAACTATAAAAGAGAAAGTGACCTGTGCCTACACTGGGGGAAAAAAGAGTCACCAGGAAAAAAAATAGCAGAGGATTTTGGAATTGTAGAGAGTACTGTGACTGATATTAAAAGGTCTGCCTCCCAGCTTTTTAAAGGTTGTAGTCTTTGATAGTAGGGTTTGCCTTTTAGAGAAATATATTGCTTGAGTACTTCCAGAGCATTACAATTTCAGAGTACTCGAATCTACCGCTGCTTGAAGACAAAACGCTTCCTTTTTATAATATGCACCCTTACTCTGGTACCACAGCAGTTGGATACACAACGCATATGATGATAAATGAGACGCGGACACGTCACAAGAGGCTTCTCTGCTGTCAGTTTAACTCAGGCTGTCAATGCAGTCATTGCCTGGGAGCGGGAATATGCAGAAAGGAAACTATTCTGCACCTCATCTGATGGACGAGTCAGGAGAAATTGATAACTCAGTGTGGGGAATGAGTTTCATTTAATGCCATCACGATTCTAAAACTAATAAAAAATGATAGTGTCCCATGTCTGTATTATGACATGAATGGCTGAATACTGCGTGACGTGTAGCTTTGCAATGTGCATTGCCATGCTTGTATTTGTGCTGCTCTTGTAAACTGCCCTGAGTAATAGCAGTGTAGCAAGCATGTGTACGGATCTTAGGTACAGAAAGTCAAATTGTGTAATCTGAGTTCTAATGAGACTTGACTGTTCAATTAAACCTTGTGTGAGCTGATTGAATGATTTGATTGATATACAACAGGATACTAAACCATGCTAAAGAAAGAACAGAATACTGCACCGCTCTGTATCACCAGGATGTGTAAGCAATGTGCATTTCAATACCTTCCTGCATTGCTTGCTGTTCTCCAAGTTTAATAAAGTATTAGTATTAAACTCTTGCATTGAGTGTATCATTCTGCATTAACCCATTCCAGAAACTCACACTAGTGAGCCACATAGCATAGGGAAAGTGCCACCTCCCAAATATTTAGTCAATTGCAGCGTACCAAATGTGCCACTTGATTTGTCTTTCTAGTGGATTAAGCAGGTTTAGTCCAGCTGATTGGACTAAAGTTAGTACACCTTGAAATCCTGATTGCAGTGGAACAGAAGTTAATCCTCACAGGTAGATCATCTGCTAAATGAGACTAAACAAGATCCCGATTGCAGCAGCGTACCAGATCAGATTCGTGATGATCCTGTTCAAGTGGATTAACTCAGTACTGTGAAGGAGAAGACTAACTTCGTACGCTTGCTCGTTCTAAGCATTTACTGCTTAATGTTTTTTTGCAGACAGCTGCATTTTTCCTCTGAAATGACAAGTACATCTGAAAACTTTGTTCTGTACATTTCATATGTTCGTCATGTTGGGGGAGTCAAGGTCTGTGAGAGAAAGTCTCGCACAATATATATGTTTAAATCAATATATGTTTAAAATAAACTTTTTTTTAATCATACATTTCGATACCGTTTTCAATTTAACGCAATACAATTCCAGTTAATATGCTTTATTATTATTATTATTTATTTATTTATTAGCAGATGCCCTTAACCAGGGCGACTTACAATTGTTACAAGATAACACATTATTTTTACATACAATTACATTATTTTTTACACATTATTTTTACATACAATTACCCATTTATACAGCTGGGTTTTTACTGGAGCAATCTAGGTAAAGTACCTTGCTCAAGGGTACAGCAGCAGTGTCCCCTACCTGGGATTGAACCCACGACCCTCTGGTCAAGAGTCCAGAGCCCTGACCACTACTCCACACTGCTGCCCTGTCCAGAGCCCTGACCACTACTCCACACTGCTGCTCTGTCCAGAGCCCTGACCACTACTCCACACTGCTGCCCTGTCCAGAGCCCTGACCACTACTCCACACTGCTGCCCTGTCCAGAGCCCGACCACTACTCCACACTGCTGCCCTGTCCAGAGCCCTGACCACTACTCCACACTGCTGCCCTGTCCAGAGCCCTGACCACTACTCCACACTGCTGCCCTGTCCAGAGCCCTGACCACTACTCCACACTGCTGCCCTGTCCAGAGCCCTGACCACTACTCCACACTGCTGCCCTGTCCAGAGCCCTGACCACTACTCCACACTGCTGCCCTGTCCAGAGCCCTGACCACTACTCCACACTGCTGCCCTGTCCAGAGCCCTGACCACTACTCCACACTGCTGCCCTGTCCAGAGCCCTGATCACTACTACACACGGCTGCCCTGTCCAGAGCCCTGACCACTACTCCACACTGCTGCCCTGTCCAGAGCCCTGACCACTACTCCACACTGCTGCCCTGTCCAGAGCCCTGACCACTACTCCACACTGCTGCCCTTAACTATAAACAACGTGTAACAACAATCGCTTTGACACAAGAAAGACATAAACTAGCGATGTCCCAGTGGAAAAGGACATTAAAACATCAAAGGACTGTGAGTTTTAAGAGGCAGTGTAGGATTGAAGACTTTGTTGCGTAGAGGAGAGTTTCTGTACTGGACACTTCAACAGATTGAGGTTCCAAACCAGCGGACCAAAAGTCTAAGCTTCAAGGAACCATTGAGTATAATTCCAGTTGTATTTTCCTTTCATGGAACTAAATTAATTAATTGTAACACATTCACAGCCACGGTCTGCTCTGAAATAGCCTGGACTCAAAATCGCGACGTCCAGACTATAGAGCGCATCCTGCACTCCACGTGGAGCGCCTTTACTGGATGCACCACTCAGGATCCCCTAATGTGATATATTCTAAGATCGTCTGAATTATCTCAGATTTACTCTGTGCTTGCATGTGGGCGTGTGTGTGAGAGTGAGTTACTAGTTACGTCACAGCCTGCTTGCTGTTGAAGCTGGGCCGGGTGTGTGAGGAGACAGGCCATGTCATATTTCAATTGCCTGGATACTGAAGTAAACTGCAGCTACGTTTCAGCATGAATGTGACCCTAACAGTGCACCTTGTTCAACCTTGACCTCTGTACACCAGAAGCAGTTTTATTAAACAAGTGTGTTTATGTAAATTTAAAGCAGCATTGTCTGTGTTGATGATTATATAAAAGTCTATTGATTTGATTATCAAACAGGCCGTGCATTTTTTTTTGCCCCGCCCAAAGTGCAAAACCAAAAATTCTCCGACAGGATTGAAAATTCGGGTTTTTCCGGGTTATTCTACAGCAAGAGGATTCCTATGATCCTTGTTCATGACATGGAAAGTTTAACAGTGCATCCTTTCGATGAGTTTGATTGGTGGTGCAGCAGTATGGGTGAAAACAGACTGAATGGCCTTGCTCTGATATGTCCACAGAGACAAGGAGGTGTCCTGGGAGGAAGTGTTACAGCGTTTCACTAGATCAGGTCATAGGAGGATTGGCAAACTCTGTATTTAAAGTAAAGCCTTCTAAATCATGGCATCATACAGTCTCAGCAGTCCGATCAGACTAAGCACTAGTATCAGCAATCTCACCAGTCCCAGCAGTGTCAGCACCAGTCTTACCAGTTCCAGCAGTGTCAGCACCAGTCTTACCTGTCCCAGCAGTGTCAGCACCAGTGTTGCCAGTCCCAGCAGTTAGAGCACCATCAATGAAGGTATAAACCCTTATCCATATCACTTTGGAGTTTGCATAAATAGTCTTCAGGCTTTATAACATGATAGATGTGTGGTCCAGTGGTTAAAGAAAAGGGCTTGTAACCAGGAGGTCCCCGGTTCAAATCCCACCTCAGCCACTGATTCATTGTGTGACCCTGAGCAAGTCACTTAACCTCCTTGTGCTCCGTCTTTCGGGTGAGACGTAATTGTAAGTGACTCTGCAGCTGATGCATAGTTCACACACCCTAGTCTCTGTAAGTCGCCTTGGATAAAGGCGTCTGCTAAATAAACAAATAATAGATATCACCTTCGTATCATAGACAGGATATGCAGGTTTTTTTAGACAAAAAATTTCGCCTCAGTAAAAATCTATTCCTAGCTGCGCCCGTGCCCCTGATACACACACACACACACACACACACACACGTGTTTTGCTGTTGTGAATTTTTATAAACACATATTGTTGGAAAACGATTATTACTTTGCTCCGTAGATGGTTCGGACGTTAGACATCACTGGTAAATAAATGTTAATAAATAAATAAAATAAAGGCTGCCATGTTATTGTAAACGCAATGTCCAATCCTTTAACATCCAACCAGTTAGTTCAGATCAGTCACAGATTTCCACTGATTGAAATCCTCACTTTATTGGACGTACGCAATGCCTCAGCTGTAAAAGCCGATCCTAAAAAATCTATTTTAGTAATATAATCAAATGAAGAACTAAGAATGGCAGTATACCAATCCGGTATATATTATAGCCAATGAAACGCCCATGCAAAGCGTTTCTATCCGCAGCAGACTCGGTACACTGGGCTGAGTGTGCTCCTATCTACGCCCCGATCTAAGCCCCGCACACACACCGGGTCCGATCCTTCTTTCTCTCATCCTTGGGACGATGCAGGGCTTTCTGTTCTGCACACAAACCCTCTAGGCTGAGACACTGTTAGGAGCATGCGCACAAAATCCATCCGGGATCACTGTCCTGCTGGCGTTTCAAACACACAGCGTCGTTTCTCAAACAGGGTTAGATAAACACTGAGCCGTGCAGAGGGTTTTTTTTTTAGTTAAACGATATTGCATAGCAGTTTGTAAGGCGTGGACGATTTAAAAAAAGGTAAGTTGCATTATTATTAATTTTAATTGAAGGTTTTTTGTTCGCGACGCACGGGTGTGTTGCAGACGCTTTGTTTGCTAAATGAACAGGCATGACGCCATCAACAAGACCGAGTCCATTTAAAATATAACAATTCAACTAAAAGTCGCCGGGGAAATGAATACAGAATCAGGTAACGATGATTTTGTGTTTTAATATTATTGACAACACCTGTGAGGGCTGGTTACTTTTTTGAGGTGCTGGCACACTATCGATATACCACTGCGTGTACACTGATTAACGAGAGACGCGTAATTGACTGTATTGATTATCGGTTAAAACTCGACACTCCACGGAGATGCCGTTTAGTGTCGACTTAACCAGTGAGGCATGGCATCAGCATGCATGTAACAGAAACAGAAACCCGAGATGGAATTGTTTTCCTGTAACTCACTGAAGAGACCCATCTGTTATTTTTTGTAATCCATGGACCCCCTTGTGATGCTGATATTAAAGAAGACGAGGTTCAGCAGGACAGTTCGTTTTATTTAACGCAGTGTTTCAGTGCTGTACACACGTTCTGTGTCGTTGTCTGTTTCTCCAGCTTCTCTGAGATGTACCAGCTTTACATTTTTTTGTTATTTTGTTGATCATTAATGAACATTTCTGTACTGTGGGTATTGTCATGAGATTATATATATATATATATATATATATATATATATATATATATATATATGCACTATATAATCAAACGAATCGAGTCAGTGACATGAATCAAACTGCACAGCACTAATTTTCATAAAAAGAGGTTTACTCAGCGCGCCTCTCAGTGGATAAAGCCTGGTCTCCATGCCCAGTAATAAAGGATCCCTTTAATGCACGCATGCTGAGTTTACCAGAAAAAAGCACACGAGAACTGGACCGTGAATTCATTTAAGAGTAACCCACATGAATCAAACTTTAATGTATTTATTTACTCTCCCCAGAAAACTTTATTTTTTTATTTAGAAGAAACAGAAATAAAATGTTTTTCTTTTACAACGAAGAAACTACATTGCTCTGAAATAGGTAGACCTACATGAAAATTCATTAAAAGCAGGTGTTTTTCTTTATTAAAGGTTCATATTAACACACATTTTTGAGAAGGAACATTTCTTTAAATGAAGTGCTTTTTAAAACTTGGGGCACGGTAGTTTTGGGAGTTCAAAGTGTTTGAAGACCCTGGGTCAATCGTCCTCTAAATGGTGAGAGATGGCAATCTGTCTGCTATGGTAAAGGGGGTTGTAAATCACCCAGGGTCCTCAGATGTAGTATGCTGGCAACAGTTACCTGAAAACCAAATCAGACTAGAATTTGGGACATTATATGAAAAGCAAAGCATCCCAGAACCCTGAGAATGAGCAGCCTCTGTATGTAAAACTGAGATTACATTACAGATAAATGAATGAATCCTGTAACGAAACTGTAATAGCAGTCAGGATATGTATTTGCTATTAAAATAAATCACACAAGTGATTATAGATATATGCCATTTGAAGGGAAAAAGTGAAATCACCACAGAAAGCCAATTCCTCCATTTGTGCATAACTTATGATAATTTATATAAAGTAATAATCACCCATAGTTTGTTATACTAGTACAGCAAAATACCATATTCTGTTTTAATTGCAAGGTTCTGGAAAGCAGATCTCTCTCTCTCTCTCTCTCTCTCTCTCTCTCTCTCTCTCTCTCTCTCTCTCTCTCTCTCTCTCTCTCTCTCTCTCTCTCTCTCTCTCACTCTCTCTCTCACTCTCACTCTCACTCTCACTCTCACTCTCACTCTCACTCTCACTCTCACTCTCACTCTCACTCTCACTCTCACTCTCACTCTCACTCTCACTCTCACTCTCACTCTCACTCTCTCTCATCACAATGTTAAAATGCCTCCAAGCTTTCGTTGACGTCATGTTCCTGTGTCGTATCTCGCAATGCAGTAATCGGAAATAAATGTTGATGGCGGACCGCTCTAAAAACATCTGTATTATCATCACCTGATTTAAGGTGATGTCATAAGATTTCCATTACACGAGAGTAGATGTTAAAACTTCATGCTGATTTGAACTCGGCTCTCGCCAAGATGAGCACCAACTAAGACGTAGCTTTACAGTAAACTAATGTGATCCATATGTGTCTCCATCCATTTACGTTTCCTTCCATATGATGATGTAGATATCCTTCTGTCTGGTGTTAATGGCTGAAGTGTAATGCTGGCTCCAGGGATCAGCTTATTTTGCCTCCCTGGCGCATCAGCACACACAACGGCTGCGATGCTGGCTCCGGGGATCAACCACAGTGCGGCCTCCCCAGCGCATCAGCATGACACCCGTCTGGATTGAGCTAAGTAGGGTACATCTCTGGGGTTTTCAAGTGGGCACCTTCCATCCTCAGTGTTTCGTCGACTAGCCCACGACACCTCAAGAGGGCTCGACGGTGATTCTGGCGTCCCAGCATCACCCCCCTCCGTCCCCCACTCAACTCAGCCCAGCTTACTTACCTGTACATCAGCGTTTCTTTCTTTCTATTGTGCTTGAGATCCCCAGCCAGAATCTTTCCGTCTCAACCACAGCCAGTTGCTGCTCCTCTCTGCTGCTTCAGATAAGTTCTTCACTGTGCGACGCAACTCTTGGCCACTGAATCCGACGTCTCTGAGAAACCGGGTTGTAGAGTGTGCCACAAATCCTCGACAACCCACTTCCACTGGGTAAACCCGAACTCTCCATCCTCGCTGTTCCGCTTCAGTGGCTAGTTGAGCATACCGCAGTTTCTTCCTCTCATACGCCTCATCTACAGCATCCTCCCATGGCACTGTTAACTCTACCAGGTGAACAAGGCGTGCTGATCCAGACCACAAGACAATATCTGGTCGAAGGTTAGTGGTGGCAATCTCAGGTGGAAAAATAAGCCGTTGACCAACATCTGCCAGCATTTTCCAGTCTCTAGCAGCTTCCAGTTGTCCTGGGCGAGGATTGGTTTTAACACCTTTTCTTGGTGGTTGCTCTCCTGGGCGGAGGAATGTTGTCTTTTGTGTGTAATGTTTTGATGGAACAGGTGACAACTTATTGGTCATGTTACGCTTGTCTTCCAATGCTAAGGCCAAACATCGCAGCACCTGGTCATGGCGCCAAGTAAACCGTCCTTGGCTAAGAGCCACCTTACATCCTGTCAAAATGTGCCTTAATGTTGCAGGTGATGAACACAAAGGACATGAGGGATCCTCTCCTACCCAGAGGTTTAGGTTCTGTGGTGATGGGAGAACATCATATGTTGACCTGATGAGGAAACTGATCCTGCTCTGTTCCATTGACCATAGGTCTTGCCAGCCAATCTTGCGTTGTTCCACACTCTCCCATCTCATCCATTCTCCCTGCTTGGCCTGGGAAATGGCCTTTATACACCTCATCCTCTCCTCCTGCTTTTGCACCTCGTTGACTACCAGCTTCCTCCTTTGAGCTGGGGCTGCCTTGTGCCATGTAGGAGGAGCTGAACTGAGATCAAGGCCCCCTCTTCCATGCTGAACTTGCCCCATGATATCACCAATTCGAAGGGCAGCCTTTGCATCTTCCACAGCTTTCTTTGCCACCCACTTTCTTCCAGTTTTCAACACAGGTGCTGCCTCCCTTACGCATTTATCGCGTGACTCTACTAATGTCATTTGCAGTCTGACCTTGGCGCACTTAAACTCCTCGGTTAGAGCAGAGACTGGTAGCTGCAGTATTCCTTTACCATAAAGTCCCACTCTGCTGAGGCAGCGTGGAACTCCCAACCATTTCCTGATGTATGAACTGATTAAAGCTTCCAGCTTCTCTACTGTTGTCAAAGAAACCTCGTACACAGTCAGTGGCCACAGCAACCTCAGCAGTAGACCAAACTGAAAGCACCAGAGTTTTAGTTTACCTGGTAGAGCGCAGCTGTCTATGCTCTTCAACCCTTCCACTGCTTGTTGTCTAACTTCTCCCACACGAACTGTGTCCTTTAGATCCCCGTCGTACCATCTCCCAAGACTCTTCACTGGCTTCTCAGACACTGTTGGTATTGCCTCACCATTAATGAAGAATGTTTTATCTACTACTTTGCCTTTAATTATAGAGATGCTCCTTGATTTAGTGGGCTTGAATTGCATTCGTGCCCATTCAATGTTATTGGTTAATTTGCCCAATAATCGATTAGTGCAGGCTACTGTTGTAGTCATGGTTGTCATGTCATCCATGTATGCTTGAATTGGTGGTAGTCGCATTCCAGAAGCCAAGCGCTCTCCTCCTACTACCCATTTTGATGCCCTAATGATTACTTCCATTGCCATGGTAAAAGCCAGTGGAGATCATCCAATGAAAGACTGTGAGGTTTATGAGCAAATGAGGCCTTGCAGTCCCGCCCCCAAATTGTTTTCAGATTGACTGTTCAAACAAGACGAGACTAGCTAAAGTAAACCAAAATCATTATAATAATTATTATTATTATTGCTGTTGTTGTTGTTTAACGCGCACATCTGTAAAACTGAGTAAGGGTATTTTATTTATTTATTGTTTTCAGTTACTTTTCAGACAGACTTGCCCCCCCTCCTCCCCCCACAGACTTTTAATGTTTGGGAAACAATTACGCTGTACACAAAAAAAAAACCAAAAACACTCTTAGAGAAATTCCATAAATGAAAACATCACATGGTTGCTATTGGCTGCGACCATGATTCATTTATTATTAATAGCGTTTTAATTAAATTGTACAAAACCACGTTTTTATTTACAATGAAGGAACGGTGTCGTCCTAGTGCTTATAATGAAAACCTGTATTATGTTTTCCCTTCATTGTAAATAAAAATGTGATTTGGTATAATTTTATTCAGGCGCTGTTAATAAATGAATCATGGTTGTAGCAGCAGTTGAAGTTTTCTGTAAACATTTCATCTAATGGTTCAAAAGTACAATGCTTATGGGGCTGTCAGGGCTTGTTTTCAAGATATCGGCACGGGCGTTTTAGTGTGTGCTAGTTGTGTTGTATTGGCTTGCTAGATTGCTATTGGCTGCTGATCAGCGACGGTGCTACACTGATCGGTGGTTTAATGCTGACCTGCCATATTACAGGAATTACGCACCAGCAGCAGTGAGCACTGAACGCTGTTCACCGTACCCGACCGTGTGTCACTGACGCTGGCATGCGTATCGGGTGCATCTTGACTGGTGGCTGGAAGCTGACGGCTGCACACCCTTGTTTTGAGTCTGCCTCGAATAAAGTCTGTGGTGATGTACTTGGAAGCTTACGCCCCTATTGTTGATGGACCTGGAAGCTGGCACAGGACCACCACAGCGGAGCCTCGACACGAGAGAGGCTCCGCGCCTGCAGGTACCCTCCTGGGTTTTTGTGGTATTCATAAA
The DNA here is from genome assembly GCF_902713425.1 of Acipenser ruthenus. NCBI lineage: Eukaryota > Metazoa > Chordata > Actinopteri > Acipenseriformes > Acipenseridae > Acipenser > Acipenser ruthenus. Next base: position 9,005,718 of record NC_081229.1, read on the forward strand.
TTGCACCGTGCGATTCTAGTTCTACGCTCAGTTGACAAACCTTGGAACAAACGGCACAGCAAGGCCTGGAGGCCAAGACTGAGCGCTGTGCTGTTTTTCTGTTTCATGCAGGAATACAAAAGTTTCTTTTTCTGTCTTTTCAGCAGCCTGCTCTCTTGATTTGTAGGCTGCCTTCTTTGTTACTGTCTGTCGTGTGTGAGCGACTGCCTGTGCAGTACTATAAGAAGCATGTGTGTGTGTGTGTTTTCTCCTTTTAAAAACTACACTCTTGGGAGAATACAGTTCGTCCACGGGGCTAGGCTCTGCCGCATCTCTGCTCTTGAGTGATTCCACCAGCCGTCGTCTGGCAGCTGGATTGTTCCTTGTTTGTTTGGCTGCCGCTGCGTGTCCCCTGTCTGTTACACTGCACAACCCTGCTTGTCTGGGTCGGCTGTGGATTAGCTGCAGCACAGTTGTTTTAACAACAGCCAACCAGCCGTGTATTCCTCCACCCCACTGTAAAGTAGACCTCGTCAGCTGCGTAGGCACACCCTCCTCACACACCTCGGTGAGTTGGGCCTTTTTCATAACAAACAATAGTGTGTTCTCCCCCAACTGTTTTTCACTGTATTTGCTGTTTGCTTTTCAGCTCTTTGGCCCTTGTGTCTCTCTGGTGTATGCTACACACTGACCCAGTGTTTGACCATGTGGTTTAGGTAGGCACCGGTGTGTAGCTGCCCCCCCTCCCCCCCCGGTGCTTTGGTACCTCGTGCACTTCAGCCCTCGGCCCCTCGGCGCACGCTCAGCCCTCGGTACCTCGGTGCACGCTCAGCCCTCGGCGCACGCTCAGCCCTCGGCCCCTCGGTGCACGCTCAGCCCTCGGCCCCTCGGCGCACGCTCAACCCTCGGCCCCTCGGTGCACGCTCAGCCCTCGGCCCCTCGGCGCACGCTCAGCCCTCGGCGCACGCTCAGCCCTCGGCGCACGCTCAGCCCTCGGCACCTCGGCGCACGCTCAGCCCTCGGCACCTCGGTGCACGCTCAGCCCTCGGCACCTCGGTGCACTCTCAGCCCTCGGCACCTCGGCGCACGCTCAGCCCTCGGCGCACGCTCAGCCCTCGGCACCTCGGTGCACGCTCAGCCCTCTGTGCACGCTCAGCCCTCGGCACCTCGGTGCACGCTCAGCCCTTGGTACTTGGTCCCTCGGTGCACGCGGTGCCCCGTGCTTACAGTGTCCAGTGCACACGTTGCTCACAACGCTCGGCGCACGTGCATACAGTGCTACACGGTACTCTGAGCACAGTCAGGGTTCTTCCCAGGAATTCTGTACAGCCGGGCGGCTGAACATTATAGCCGGGAGCACTTTTAACAGAAAAATAAACTTGCCTTTTACCTTAAATATATAATACGACAAGGAATGTTTGTGCTTTTTTTATATTCTACATTTTTTTCATTACTGTTTTTTATTATGGTAACAGCTGTCCTGTGGTTCCAAGATACTTTTTTTTTTTTTTTTTTTCACCCAGCAACGCGCAAGTGGTCTAGTCTGTTAGAAGCGCAATCAATCCTTATTGTTAAAGGCACAATAGCATGTGTAAGACGGACGGATCAGGTTTTTTCAGCTGGGCGGTGACAGCCACTTCGCCGGGCATCCCGCCTGCCTGAAAAGCCCTGGGGAGAACCCTGATGGGGCACGCGGTGCCTGGTGCACTTGGCGCCCAGCGCACACAGTGCTAGTGCCTTGGTGCGTATATCACCCTCGGCTCTCTGGTACACTAGGTGAAACCCGTGTACGCAGTGCTCAGTGCACACGGTGTTTGGTGCACATAATGCTGATACGCTCGGTGCTCAGTGCACGTGGTGCGGACGGTGCTCGGTGCCTAGCACCTCAGTGCTTCAATGTACCATCCGCGCCCGGTGCTTATTGCTGTGGCACAGTGCTTGGTCACTCGGTGCGCACAGAGCCAATTGCATACAGCACTGCCACTCCAGGACAAGCACTCCAACATGCCCAGGAAGCTATGGGCAGAGAGGATATTTGCGACCAATGCGCGGCTTTTCAGCCCAGAATACATCGCCATAAGCTCAACAAGGCCATGGGGTTAGACTCCCAGACGAGAAGGGTGACACGTTCAAAACAAGCAAGGGACATTATTCACTTGAAGGAGCAGATGACGCAGGTCCTTGAGCTTCTGTCTAGGCAGCAAGTTTCTGCGGTACCAATACAGGTCCCGGCCCCGCTGCTACCTGCACCAGTCCCGACCACTGAGCCTCCCACGGGAGCCGAAGCCGAGCCTGAATCGCAGCCATTGATGGCGGAGGAGGACACGCTAGCGTTAGCGGCCTCCTAGGATGACTCCTTCCCCACTGAGATGGAGGAAGAAAGGGAACTAGCGCCATAGACTGTGGCAAAACCCAGTTCAGAGGTTTATTTAGTTTCCGAATTTAGTTTCCCAGCGTTGCCCAACTCTTGCAGATCTTGCTTCTTGTAGATCCCCTGGACAGCACCGACAGAGCCCCGTCGGTCTGTATCCCGGACACAGGCAGCGGCTCCTGCGGTGCAACCCTTCCCACACGTTCCTGACTTCATGCAGCAAGTATGCTCCTTGTGTATTGAAGCAAGCCGCTAGGCTCGCTTCATTAGAGGACGCAGCGAAACTGGGGCTGGCAAGTTTCCCCCGGTGGACTCCACCATCGTGACCTTAGTTAAGGCTCCTTGGGTGGGTGGATTACCCAGAGGATTTCTGCGTGCCATTCCCCTGTGGATTCGGTATCTCTGAGTGGGCATTTTTTGGCTACCTGGTTTCTTGAAGGCGTCTGGCGATTACGTCCTCTCCGAATGGAGCCTTGATGTTGTACTGGAGTTCAATCTTTTTCTAACCCTAAATAATAATATAATAAAAACGAAATGATTGAATGAGCATGTGCAATATAAAGGCTGTTTCCTCAATATGAATTAAATACATTTCCATACAAGTATATAACAAAAAAACTGGGGTCTTTCACAGTGTAACAAACCAATTGAACAATCCTAATAATACATCAAAGATGTTCTTAAAGTGCATTAATCTGAGTTATAGGACAAACACTGACTTTTTAAAAAGGAGCCGAAACACTGACAAAGTTGTGGAAACTGGAAAACACAATGCTTTCGACTCGAGTGCTGAGAGCTGAACCGGACTCTCACTATATTTTAATTTGCTGTTTCTAACTCCAGTCAGACAAAACTCCACGCAGAGTGAAAGTCGAAAACAAACTAAATATTTCTGCACTTTTAATTTTTTTTTTAAGGCATATTTAGTAATTTAAAAACGTGTTTTACAAAGTGGGGACGTCCCCAGAACGTCTCTTTTCCAGGAGTTACTATCTTTGTGGGGACATTTTCTCAAATTTTGTCCGCACATTTATAGTAATACCTGCCCACACACAGACATTTCATACAGAAGCAAAAAATCTGACTTGGGTTTGAGGAACTGTACAGGGAGATGTATATTGTAGCGCGTGTTTCTCTTTTCTTTGGCACTTGTTGCCGTTTTCTTTCTTATTTTTTCTAATATCTGACACATCACAAGAGATGGATCATGATGATGGTAGATCGTTCATGGACGATTATATTCAGCAGGGTCAAGGTAGGATGTTTACAGCAATCTGTCTCGAATGTCTAACTATTTTTAAAATGTCAAAAATACATAGCTGAAAGGACTTTTTAAAATAACTAGGCTTCCATATAGATGTCCTGTAGTTGGTTTTGTTGGTACAGTACTATATTTTCGACAGAAGTATTTTAATTCAGAACGATATGATTCTGAAAGTATCACTTGTCAGATGAGACGACACGTGGATTGTGATACAGCACACACTTTTAAATCTGATATGTATTGTAGCAGTATGTAAAATGCCCTGTTAACGACCCAGCAGAAAAATGAAATGAAAATGTTACCCAAGCACAGAACTGTGTAAAACATAAAAGGCAATGCAATTTAGCAAAAGTATCCAAAGTCAGTATTAAAAATTGCAGAATATAGTGCTTGATAAGACCCTATTGTCACAGTTCACTTGCAAATGAAAATGCACAAAAGCAACTAAAGATCACAGATTAAATATAAATAAAATGCATGACTGTATGTAAAGCTGTTGTGATTAACTGATTAACTTTTACATTACCGTAGCTTGCCTCTTCACTTTGTTTTGGCTGTATTTTCGTCAGGTTATGATAAATGTGTAAATGCACAATAAAGACTGATTTCCATTTGAATGTATATTAGATTACTGTTTAGAAAACACAGTCTTAGTCTACAAAATATTGTAGATCTTTAATTACTTCAAGTCTAATCTACAATGTAATTTGCAAAGAATGTAAATCAAATAAATATGGTTATAAACTGCACATTGTTAATTTATTTTCGAAATTGTGCTGGAGTGACAAATACGGCTAGGAGACACTATTTGGCAGGGACAAATTTATTTCCATCACAACCAAACCTTTCAAAACAAACCGCTGTTGATATTTCTCTTTCTACTCCAGATCCTGTTGTTTTCAGGGTAATCAGCAGAGTGAATCCTTGCGGGGGAGATTCTTTGCTCTTGTCCAGATATTGAAGGTCCTGGCTGATGAGAAGTTTGCTGGTTTAGTTGGGGCTTGGTTCAGACTTCTTTTTGTAGGTCTGATGTGTTTGTGTTGTACAAACTGTCAGAATCGGGATTCCTCAGTCTTGGAATGCTTTGGCTGGCGTAGATTACACAAAAATAAAAGAGACGAAAGTTCAACACAGAACATGTTAGTAGGATTTGACTGGTACGATTTCCAACACACGCAAGTCTGCATGAAATTCACGGGTACAGCGACCTGCAGGGGCAGTGCTTCCGGAGAATAAGGGTTGTTTTGGTCAAAATAAGAGTTCCGGGTAGGTTGTTCTGTATCAGTGTAACATCTATGTCATTTTTCCCCCTAGAGTGTGTGTGTGTTTTTCTTTCTTTTTTTTTCTTTTGCCGATATGCCATACCATCCTTTTTTCTTACCGGTATGCATGCCAGCATGTACCTCCTCACTTTAACCACTGACTCTATTTAAATAAATAAATAAATGCACTTTCTTTTCCAGCAGCTACTAAACAGAATCCTGTGTGCTGCCATGGACAGTGTGAAGATGGAATCTGTCCAGATTAAAGAGGAGTTCCCTGAACTTGAACCTGTCCCCATTAGAGTGGAGTTCTCTGAGCTGGCTTCCCTCCCCATTAAACAGGAGCTCTGTGAGATGCAATGTGACAGCAGCCAGCCAGAGGTCTCCGAGATTAAAGCTGAGCACAATGAATTGGAGATCCCCCAGACAGAAGAACCCCTTCCTGTTAATCAAGAAGAGGTGCTGGAAACTGTCTGTATTAAACAGGAGCCCCCTGAAGTAGAGTTTGAGCACATGGAACCAGTGAAGGAAGAATCAGAGGACTTCAAACCAAACATCCTTGAGCAGGAGCGTGTACGCCTGCGGGAGTGTAGCGTGGTGCTGGAGAGAATCTGCGTGAGAGAGCAAGGCGCTGGAGAGGAAGGCTCTCCCAACAGCACGCAAGGAGGTGGAAAGGAAGACGGGCGCTCCCATTCAGAATGCAGTCTAGCAGGTGAGTGACTCCCAGTTGCTGTGACATTGTCATTCTAGATTGTGTGATATCCACAGTGTGGTTGAGAGGGAGGGAGGGAGCATGTAGGTTACATTACTAGCTATTTGTTTTTGCTGTACCACTCCAACCAGTTCAAGATAGGACTCACTACTGGTGAACTTTAAAAGCAGAGTCTTTATTGACTGCTTTTACACAAAGTAAAGGCTATAAGTTTAACTTATAGCCTTTAGGGCAGCAGTGTGGAGTAGTGGTTAGGGCTCTGGACTCTTGACCGGAGGGTCGTGGGTTCAATCCCCGGTGGGGACACTGCTGCTGTACCCTTGAGCAAGGTACTTTACCTAGATTGCTCCAGTTAAAACCCAACTGTATGAATGGGTAATTGTATGTAAAAATAATGTGATATCTTGTAACAATTGTAAGTCGCCCTGGATAAGGGCGTCTGCTAAGAAATAAATAATAATAATAATAATAATAATAACTTCATTATTTTAAACTGGTGTAACCCAGTGCACGCCCCCACAGCTGAAATTCACATGCTTTAATCCACTTCACCACCTAGCCACATGCCCGAAGCCTACAAGCAGTCCCTCTTACTTTCATTCCTGTTCATATTTTCCAGGTTCCAGTTCAGCAGCTAAAGCGAGGGCGGGCGGTGGAGAATATCCTGACTGTGGGAAAGGTTTCACCCAGTTAGGACATTTAAAAAAAACACAGAAAATTCACAGAGGAGAGAAACAGCATCACTGCTCTGACTGTGGGAAGAGTTTCAATCAGTTAAACAGCCTTGTTTCACACCAGCGAATTCACACAGGAGAGAAACCGTTTTGCTGCAGTGACTGTGGGAAGAGTTTCAGTCATTCAAGCAACCTGAAAAAACACCAGCGAATTCACACAGGAGAGAAACAGTATTGCTGCTCTCACTGTGGGAAGAGTTTCAGTCGGTCAGACAGCCTTGTTTCACACCAGCAAATTCACAAAGGAGAGAAACCGTATTGCTGCTCTGACTGTGGGAAGAGTTTCAGTCAGGCGGGAAACCTGAAAGCACACCAGCGAATTCACACAGGAGAGAAACCGTATCACTGTTCTTTCTGTGGGAAGTGTTTCAGTCGGTCGCACAGCCTTGTTTCACATCAGCAAATTCACACTGGAGAGAAACTGTATTGCTGCTCTGACTGTGGAAAGAGTTTCAGTCAGTCAGGAGACCTGAAAACACACCAGCGAACTCACACAGGAGAGAAACCGTATATCTGCTCTGACTGTGGGAAGAGTTTCAGTAACTGGGGAAACATGAAAAAACACCAAAAAATTCACACAGGAGAGAAACCGTATTGCTGCTCTGATTGTGGGAAGAGCTTCATTCAGACGGGAAACCTGAAAGCACACCAGCGAACTCACACAGGAGAGAAACCGTATTGCTGCTCTGCCTGTGGGAAGAGTTTCAGAGATTCAGGAGACCTAAAAAAACACCAGCGAATTCACACAGGAGAGAAACCGTATTGCTGCTCTGACTGTGGGAAAAGTTTCAATCAGTCAAACAGCCTTATTTCACACCAACGAATTCACACAGGAGAGAAACCGTATCACTGCTTTGTCTGTGGGAAGAGTTTCCGCGTTAAACAAAGCCTTCAAAACCACCAGCGAGTTCACAAAGGAGAGGAACCTTAAAGACTATGTTCTAGGGACGTGGCTTTGGTACATTTTTATGAACATTTAAATACTATGCAGTGTCTACACACACACACACTCTTTATATTGCATTCTGATTTATACTGACAGCCCTGGCTAGTATTTTCCAAGCAAAGAACCCCTGAATAAGAAAATAACGTTTTAACATCACAATGACTTTACTACAAAGTGAAAAAAAAAAAAACATACACACCAAAGTATATATTGAAATCTTTCAATTTTAATGTCCTCTTCAATCAAACAATGGTTGTAATTGAAGTTATCAGTGGAGATGGAACTATATACATATTAAAAACATTTTCGGATTGTATGTTTTTAGAATTTTTGTTTCTTAAAGGTTCATTTAACAAAAAAAAGCATTTTTAAAAAAAAAATATGTATAAGTAACTTTGCTCAAAATTCTATGCTTTTTAAAAAAATTAAATTAAATTAAAAACGAGCATCCCCCTCTGCACAGCGCTAATGCACAATGGCTGCAGCAGAGAAGAGAAAGTGACCTGTGCCGACACTGGAAAAAAAAGTCACCAGGAAAAAAGAACAGCACAGGATTTTGGAATTTTAAAGAGCACTGTGACTGATATTAAAAGGTCTGCCTCCCAGCTTTTTAAAGGTTGTAGTCTTTGATAGTAGGGGTTGGCTTTTAGAGAAATATATTGCTTGAGTACTTCCAGAGCATTACAATTTCCGAGTACTCGAATCTACCGCTGCTTGAAGACAAAACGCTTCCTTTTTATAATATCCACAGCAGTTGGATACGCACCGTATATGATGATAAATGACTAAAATTAATACATAAATATGCATTTGGTGAAATTTGTCATGTGACCGTTTAGACATCTAGCATATTATTCAGCATTTGACCACTTTAAATGTGTACAATTCCCATCCCTGCTGCGTTCACCTTGCATTATGAATCCCTGTGTAATTTACTGTTTTGTGTATCGCTCTAAGAGCTTGATTTTTAAATGTTCAAAATGCTGTTCAGCTCTCTTGCACTCTGATTGTGTCAGAAAGTGGGCGGAGACGCGGACACGTCACAAGAGGCTTCTCTGCTGTCAGTTTAACTCAGGCTGTCAATGCAGTCAGTGCCTGGGAGCGGGAATATGCAGAAAGGAAACTATTCTGCACCTCATCTGATGGACGAGTCAGGAGAAATTGATAACTCAGTGTGGGGAATGAGTTTCATTTAAACGTCATCATGATTCTAAAACTAATGAACAATGATGGTGTCCCATGGCTGTATTATGAGATGAATGGCTGAATATTGCGCGACGTGTAGCGTTGCGATGTGCATTGTCCATGCTTGTATTCGTGCCTGCTTTTGTAAAGATCCCTGAGTAATAGCAGTGTAGCAAGCATGTGTACGGATCTTAGGTACAGAAAGTCAAATTGTGTAATCTGAGTTCTAATGAGACCTGACTGTTCAATTAAACCTTGTGTGTGCTGATTGAATGATTTGATTAATATACAACAGGATACTAAACCATGCTAAAGAAAGAACAGAATACTGCACCGCTCTGTATCACCAGGATGTGTAAGCAATGTGCATTTCAATACCTTCCTGCATTGCTTGCTGTTCTCTGAGTTTAATAAAGTATTAGTATTAAACTCTTGCATTGAGTGTATCATTCTGCATGAACCCATTCCAGTAACTCACACTAGTGAGCCACATAACATAGGGAAAGTGCCATCTCCCAAATATTTAGTCAATTGCAGCGTACCAAATGTGCCAGGTGATGTCTGTCTAGTGGATTAAGCAGGTTTAGTCCAGCTGATTGGACTAAAGTTAGTACACCTTGAAATCCTGATTGCAGTGGAACAGAAGTTAATCCTCACAGGCAGATCATCTGCTAAATGAGACTAAACAAGATCCCGATTGCAGCAGCGTACCAGATCAGATTCCTTATGATCCTGTTCAAGTGGATTAACTCAGTACTGTGAAGGAGAAGACTAACTTCGTACGCTTGCTCGTTCTAAGCAATCACTGCTTACTGTTTTTTTGCAGACAGCTGTATTTTTCCTCTGAAATGACAAGTACATCACGCTGGGGGAGTCAGGTCCGTGAGATAAATTCTCGCACAATATATATAGGCCCTGTATTTAAAATAAACTTTTTTTAATCATGTTCTTTTGATACCGTTTTCAGTTTAACGCAATACAATTCCAGTTAATATGCTTTAACTATAAGCAACTTTATATATTTATCGGACACTGAGTTTTATCGCATTAGATGCGTAAATGCAGCAAACAAGACACGCCTCCTCCCAGCACGTATGTGTTTTTTTTTATTCCAAGCCTTTGTTTGTAGACTGACTACGAGACAGAGGTCGCTATGATTGTGGATTTGTCAAGATGCAAACTCAGTGAAAGCCTAGTTCCTTATTTTTCAATGTACCTGGGGAGACAACAGTCCTTTGTTTTGTTTCACAAGTGCACCTGGGAATATATCAGAAGGACATATTTAATCTTGAAAGTAGTCATTTTGATTGGAATACGGCAAGCTGCACTCATTAGATGCATGTTATATATTCATTCTTTATATTACTATTAGAAAAAGTTTTTCATGTTTGTATGTACCAGTTTACACAATAGTGTTCAATGGAGCTGCATCTGTGTTTACAGCACAGCTCCTGCATGCAGGCACAGTCAGCTGGCAGACGCGGACGCTCCTCCAATGCAGCCGTCATACCGGAAGTAGCGTTTTCATGTAGTATTAGAAACAATGATTTCGGTTTTAAGGTTTTGTGTGTACGTATACCCGTTTACACCTGTACCCGGGTATATGTACATGTACCCGTTTCTTTTGAAATGTACATTTTGTTATATTTTTTCACTGTTTGTAGTCGTGCTGTATCTGCGCTCATTTTAAAAATAAAGCCTTTTATGTTTAATTTTCCATTTAAATACAGTGTCTCTGTGATGCAAATGTTAGATATGATGTTCATGAATAAAACTTTAGAGTTGTATCCGATTAGTATGTCTTTCATTTTCATAACGAAGCAGTTTAAAAATGTATGGGTCACGGAGACCCACGTGGCGGTTCTAGGTAGTTCAAAAATCGGGTGGTTCTAGTGTTAAAACATGTTCGTTGTCCCTTTCAAATAAATAGATACATAAATACCGGTAAATATCAACAATACAAGAAAGCTTAACTGCCAAAACCGGGAGTTTATTATTATTATTATTTTTTACAAAACACGGCCCTGTGTGTTGTTCAATGTAATAGGTAGTACCATTTTAAAAATTCATAGTTGAGCTAAATGGAATTAAAATTGTATATGTTTAAACTGTACAGCGACTGTGCCAACAAAAACACAGAATATTAAAAGTCAAAAGTAACACTTTTTCTGCTTGACGTCACAAATGCCACCGTCACTGTCATTTACTGTCCCGGATGCACCTTATTTCCACAATATCTACCTGTGCAACAGGAAAACGATAGGTTACGGGTGTAACCCTGGTTCCCTGAAAGAGAAGACGACCAACAACCAATCCTTTTGGGATATGCCTGCCACAGGTCAGGTATTTACTGAGCATTTTATGAGAGAGCTGCTGATAGGCCCCTCCGGGGAGTGACGTCCTTGGTCCCGCCTACCGAGGGGATTAGTAGTCACACCACGGAGATCACGCTCTCTTTTGCATCGAACCCGTGAACGCGAGTGATGCAACCTCGCAAGATTTGTTTCAGGAAACCGGGGTTACATCCTTAACCTATAGTTCCCTTTCAATTCGAAGACAACCAGCAACGATCCTTTTGGGAAAGCCGTCGCGAGGGAGCGTGAGCGGACAGCAGACGAGGGACGTCTCGCTACCACCAAACTAATCTCTGTGGTGTGAGCGTGCAACCTGAAGGACCCTTGTGCCTAGGCATGGAGGGATCTGCATTGAGTCGGTAGAACCTGCTGAATGTATGTGGAGTCGCCCAGCTAGCCGCAGTACATATATCTGTCAATCAGGCACCTCTAAAGAGAGCCCATGACGTAGCCACTCCTCTAGTAGAGCGTGCGGCCACCCTCCCAGGTGGGGGTAGGACAGCATTAGTATATTCAGTCAAGACTGTGTCCACAATCCAGTGGGACAGTCGCTGCTTCAAGAGGGCCGCTCCTCCTCCGAAGAAAAAGGAGGGGGATGGAAAGCCTCTAGTTCCACTGATTGATTCAAGTGGAAAGCCGTAACCACCTGTTTCCATCATCCCAAACACGCATACAGAGCCTGTAGCTCACTAACCTGCTTGGAGGTAATGGCTAACAAAAAGAGAGAAATTTTTAACTCTATGGCATGTATAGACTCCAACGGTGCCTGAGAGCCTCCATTACCACATCTAGTTTCCACTCGGGTAGGATGTTCTTCCTAGGAGGACGTAGCCATGAGCTCCCTTTAGAAAATGGGTAGTTTGAACGCCTGGGGAAACTGAGTCAATGGGGACATGGCATGCAGATATAGCTGCTAGGTACACTTTCAGCATAGAGGGGAACCTGCCCCCTTTAACAGATCTTGCAGAAAATGTAAAATAGTTGCTATAGGGCAATAGATGGGATCGTGAACTCTGGTAATACACCATTTTTGAAAATATCTCCACTTGTAGGCATACAGTGCACTCATGGAGGAGACCCTAGTATTCTGCAGTGTACTGATTATCACATCTGAGGGCCTTAAGGTGGACAGACCCACAGTTGGAGTCTGTCTGGTTCTGGGTGGCAGAGGGTGCCTCTCATCTGACTGCACAGCGGGATCTCCCAGGGATGGCCTTGCAGCAGCTGGCAAAGGTTTGCAAACCAGATTCTCCTGGGCCATCTGGGGCCGCCAGGAGAACTGTCGCCTCTTCTCTCCAAACTTTCTCTAGTAAGGCTGGGAGCAACGATATAGGCGGGAATGCGTATAAAAGCGTTCTGGGCCACTCGTGCTAGGGTGTCAATGCCTCGTGGACCGTCACAGAGGAGGAGCGAGATAATAGGGGGCAGTGAGTCAGTCTCTGCCGAGGCAAAGAGATCGACTCGGGCCCTCCCGAACCGTTCCCAAATGCACTCTACCACCTGAAGGTGGAGTCGCCATTCTGACAGGTGAAGAGAATCTGTGTGAGAGAGCAAGGCGCTGGAGAGGAAGGCTCTCCCAACAGCACGCAAGGAGGTGGAAAGGAAGATGGGCGCTCCCATTCAGAATGCAGTCTAGCAGGTGATTGACTCCCAGTAGCTGTGACATTGTCATTCTAGATTGCGTGATATCCACAGTGTGTTTGAGAGGGAGGGAGGGAGCATGCAGGTTACATTACTAGCTATTTTTTTCTTGTACCACCCTAACCAGTTCAAGATAGGACTCGCTCCTGGTGAACTTCAGCTACAGATATAATGTTGTAATTGCTCGGGGGGGGGGGGGGTATTATACCAAGGGGGAGAAACAGTAAAGTACTGTATATATGAGGGGTGGCCATACATCCTGATCCTATGAGCCGCATACCAACATTTCCATATGACAGAGAGCTGCAAAACACATACTGTAAAACACAATGTGTTTGCAAGCAAGACATTTTAAATACTAGCATTGTTGTGCAGTAGAGTATTTGTTAGGCACTCTCTTGATGGCAGCACAATAACAAGGAATAGAACATTGCAGAGCCTGCACAGTTTCTGTGTAATTTTTATTGTACCGTAGCTCTACAGTGTATTAAACTTTAAATGTAACACGCTGGTGTTTTTTCTGTTATTTCTGTTTATAGTGTATGTACAGTGCGCTCCGTTTATAAGAATCACATCCTTCCCGGGTGATTTGATTCTTATAAGCGGTTGATTCTTAAAAGTGCACCGATATGATAACTGCTGCAGAATCAGTATGTTAGTATGAGAATGATAAGAGCTTGTTCCCTGCAGTGTAATGTATTGACCACTAGATGTCACGAGTTCCCACATGTATGCACGCCCATGAAAAATCCACAGCTGCTTTTCCTTAACAAATTATGGATAATGGTCAATTGGTTAACTGTCTGCTTGTTAAAGTTAATGGCACCTCGATAAAAAGGGCTTAGCCCACAGCTTTGTGATGGGGGTGTAGAGGAGCAAGGAAGCAGGAGAAAGAGAAAGAGGTCTAGTGTTTGTTCCACACATTGTTTACTTAGTGCTCCAGCTGAGAGCTGTTTATTTTGTTTGTTTTATTAGAGTTTGTTTCACTATTGCAGTGTAAGAAAAAAAATAAAACCAACGCTGGTTTAAAACTGTAAATGAAGACTCCAGGCTGATCATTTACACCGTCCTCGGCCACTCTGTCACATTACAATAAGCAAAAGCATGCCATCAGCAGTTTAAATACAGTATACAGATGTCAAGGGTGCTCAATCACTGAGGACAATACATAAAAAAAAAACATAAATACAATTTTCACTTCTGTGATTTACCTTTTTCTGCTTGATGAAAGAAAATCTCGCTAATACATTTTTACCTGGTAACTTAAATACTGAAATGTACACAAATACATGAACATGCACTCCAAATACAATTTAAAAATACATAAATAATGATTCTCAGCGCCTATGCTACTTGTGCTTCTCCTCTAATTTATATCTGCACACATTCTCCTCTACCAGATATTCCAATATAACGTTATCTAACCTTTTCTTGACCCAGGGTCTAGTGATCACCTTGCTTTATGATAACCTGAAGAAACTTGTTTTTTTCCACTGTTGAAGACGCTCTGATTAGACCACAGTTGCTGCACCATAAGATTTTGCATCATTACCATTTCAGCACTCTCCAGTACCAACATGGCTGAGTTGCAGGAAGAGACAACTGAGGCATATTCTAAAGATGTTGCCAGCTGTTTTCAGTCTGTACAACAGGGTCAAGCACAGTGCAAGTTGTGACATGAGAAGCTTGGTGACAAAACATTCAACCAGAAGAGACACCTGGAAAGACATCATTCAAGTGTTTACAGCAAAATACTTCAGAGCAAGAAAGAACAGAATTATTATTTTTTTGGAAATATGTTTTTTATTAGTGATATACAAACTGTAGGTTGAGATCAAATCTTAGTTAATAAGTAATACATCTACATTACTGCTGTATAAGGTATCAGATATCAGCTCACATAAAAATACACACAGGGCCTAGAAGGTTATTAATTTAAGAACAAAAATTATGATGAAGTAAACTTAAGAATTTTTAGGGTTGTATCTGCAATTTAAATCTCTTTCTTAAACATACATTCTTGTAGTATTACTTAAACATTATGTAAGAATTCTTAAGTATAAAACACCTGTTCTTATGAATTGTATTTTTGTAAAAAAAATATTATGCATTATTAAAACAACAAGACATAGAACATTCTCCCTACTTCATTTATTCAAAAAGTAAAATGCACTGGTTTATAGAGAACTAAAGTTTCTATAATTAATCAGTATTATTAGAACAATTATTTTCTAAAGATTACTGAAAGAATTTGTCAATATACTATATTTCCCACCTATTATGAACTAGTTGGTCAGAAATAATATTTCCTGGCTGTCTTTAAACAGCTACATTTATTTTCAATTGTCTTTTTTTTACTTTACATAAACTTAAGAACCTTTTAAAATATCATTTTTAAATATCTGTTTTTAGGTTACTGTAAGTGTATTAAAAGCAATTAGGCTTGACAACTTGACATTGCAAAAAACTCATTAGACTATTAAGGTATTGAATCATTTCTTCATCATAACATTTTATTTAAAGCAAGTTGCATGTGCTGTTACTGACAGTGGTGCCAATGCTGTAGGTGGTGCCAGCTTCTTAACTTGAAACGGCACCTTGTTTAGCTCATACATTGCACCTCTGTCTGCAGGAGATTATTCTTCCCAGGCAAGGAAAGCAAGTGTTACTAGAGGAAATATCTGCAGTGATTGTCAATCCATAGCCCCACTTTTTAAAAGGTGACCTAGTGCTGGGAATGCCTATTCAAAGGGGTACCTGGCTGAACCTGGATCTGAACCAGTGAAGATCCTGAGAGACTGCATTACAAGATGGAGCTCAAGCTTGCCAGTGATTGAAAATGTGATTCAACAAGTGCAGTAGTTAGACATTGCAGCCTTGAAATTGAAGAGACCCAGCACTAAACATTGCTGCTGAGGATAAGATGCTCCTGGAAGAAGTGAGTGAGATGCTGAAGCCATTTCAGGAAGCAACCACAACTCTTTCTGGGGCAAAATATCCTACAGCATCTCTCACTGTGCCCACAGCGGCTGGAATTCGCAGAGCACTTGGCCAGATTGAAGTGAAGTCTGAACCTCGATCGAAGATGAGTGACTACCTCTTGAGTCAGATCTCAAGAAGGTAATCAAGCTTCATGGATGACCTTCATTTTCATTTGTCAACATCCTTGGATCCGCAGTTTAAAAGCCGCCTCTTCAACAGTCAGCTAAAAGAAGCTATTATAAAAGGTTTGTTTGTTGCATGTGAACCACCTGTGGAAGAGCATCTACCAGCTTTCATTACTGAAGTGAGTTTGTGTAACCAGGTGCAGGTAGAGGAATCGCCAGCACCTAAATTGGACCAAGCACTGACTGCTTCCAATTCCGAAGTTGCTGGTGCTGAGTGGTCCTTCAGTAAACTGTCTTTGATAAAGAATTACCTGCGGTTAACAAGATATTAAATATATTTTTGTATTAATTCTATATACCACTACCACATACATCTTCCCCTGGAGTTTACTGCAGGGTTAAAAGCACTGCATCCGAGCTCTAAACTTGCTCAAGTGTTGCAATACCCAGGAGCTGTGTGCTAGCTGGAACTAGAGGGGAAGATTAACCAGTATCTTGGAAAACAACAGGAATTCTGTACAGCATTAAAACACACAAATCAAGACAAATAATCTAAAAATATCATTTATTGTACACAGGGTCATTTAAAAAATGCATGATTAGTTGCGATTATGTATTTGTTGTGATTATATATATATATATATATGAGATGGCAGGGAGGGGGTTAAAACCTTTCTGCAGAAAAAACATGTGCGGAAGGCACACTTTTGTTTTGTTAATTGTCTTTTGTTAATTGTTTTATTGTTTAATCAGTACCTGCACCTGGCTATTATTGAAAATTAGAGCCAGGTGCAGGGTTTAAAAGGAGAGCAGTCAGTCTGCTCTGGGCAGCTGCTGAAGAGGGTAGAAGCCCGATTGTGCTGGTGTGTGGGTACAGCCGTAATTAAAAAAAAAAAAAAAAAAAAAAAGGTAGAGTGAATCCTTGTCTGGGTGTGCTGTTCTGTTTGTTTTGTTTTTGTTACAGGTAAACAGCTTAGCTGTCCTGTTTAGTTTAGGTTCCTGTTTTGTTTTAGTTAGTGCTCAAAGAGAGCTAGGTGTTTGTTTTGTTTATTTTTGTTTTTGTTTTATTAAAAATAGCGCAACCGCGCTTAAAAAAATCAATTTCTGTGTGTTGGGTCAGTGTTTTCAAAGGGGCAACGAACCGAAGTGAGTGCGATTCTTTTACATATGGTGGCAGCGAGTGTGGGCGCCCCTGGAGACCCAAAAATGGATTTTAAAGATTTAATAGAGAGGCTTAAGGAGGAGCAGACAAGGAAGATGGAGAGGCAACCGCGCTTAAAAATCAATTTCGGTGTGTTGGGTCAGTGTTTTTAAAGGGGCAACGAACCGCCGTGAGGGCGACTCTTTTACAATATATATATATATATATATATATATATATATATTCATGTTTTGAGTCTGCCTGGGTGCTGCGTAACATGATGAAGGCTCCAGCACTGAGAATGACTCAGAGAGGCCGAGCGATAGAACTTAATTTGATACAACAAGCTTTAAAAAGTACATGTTGCTCATTTAAACACAACTTAGACACAGATGTTGTTTTTAGCATTGTTTAGTATTGTGTTGTATAATTAATCAGTCATTAAATCAGCACACACCAGATTTAATTGTAGTCAAGTCTCATTAGAACTGAGATTACACAATTTGACTATTTCACTTATCGAATCCTTTTTAACAATTGTCAGTGTCACATAAGTTTACAACCTGTGTGAAATCATATGCAGTTTACTTCTGCTGATTAATTACCCTGCAATCTTTTTGTTCACTTTTACTTAAGTCTTTGTCATGTTGAGCAGCAAACACTGATAAGAATCAGTAAGCAGACCAGTTTAATTGAACTGTCCATTTTATCCTTGATCACAATTTAGCTAATATAGCATAGTCATTTTCTAAGCAGAGTTACAGCTTCAAATATGTTGTTCACAGTTTTAAAATTAGCCGAAGCTCAGTAAGCCACTCTCTCACAAAACGGTTGTGTATTGATGCAGTAGCTTGTGTAGGTGCTGCTAGAAGCTGACCCTGCCAGCCTCGAATCTGGCCGATGAGTTGCAGCCATTGAATGTGTAGAAAGTGTTTATTAAAGATAGGGTGGATTTTCAAAAATTATTGAAAACATTTGTCATTTGGCAATGCCCACCCCCCCATCTCCGCCCATGCTGTGAATTCACTGATGTTTTTGAAGGTTGTATTTAACACGGAAACTCCCACAGTCAGAGCAGAGATACAGTTTCTCTCCTGTGTGAGTTTGCTGTTGTAAAACAAGGCTGTCTACCTGACAAACTATTTCCAGTCAGAACAGTGATACGGTTTCTCTCCTCTGTGAATTCGCTGGTGTTTATTCACGTTTCCTGAGTGTCTGAAACTCTTCCCACATTCAGAGCAGCTACACAGTTTCCCTCCTGTGTGAGTTCGCTGGTGCATTTCAAAATGCAATGAACACTGCATCCAGATTTGAATAATGGTGCAATGAGCCTCCAGCATGAGTCAGTGCAGCTCCATTGCAACACATCCTAACCTCTGCATTGGGAGACAGTGGACACAACCCATCTGTGATTACATACATGATTGGTCAACACCCAAAAAAGGCAGTAAAGGTTTCGCCCTGGTAGCATTGTGTTCATATAACAATTACAATGTGTGGAAGATGTTTAACCCTAAACTAAACATTTGGGGACTTAAGGTTTCTTGTGAATTCGCTGGTGTGAAACAAGTCTGCCTGTTCTACTAAAACTCTTCCCACAGTCAGAGCAGCTATACGGTTTCTCTCCTGTGTGAATGCGCTGGTGTGAAACAAGGTTGCCCATTCTACTGAAACTCTTCCCACAGTCAGAACAGCGATACGGTTTCTCTCCTGTGTGAATTCGCTGGTGTTTTTTTAGGTCTCCTGAATCTCTGAAACTCTTCCCACAGTCAGAGCAACGATATGGTTTATCTCCTGTGTGAGTTCGCTGATGTCTTTTCACATCTCCCGAGTGACTGAAACTCTTCCCACAGTCAGAGCAGCAATACGGTTTCTCTCCTGTGTGAATTCGCTGGTGTGCTTTCATGTTTCCTAAATTACTGAAACTATTCCCACAGTCAGAGCAGTGATATGGTTTCTCTCCTGTGTGAATTCGCTGGTGTATTTGAAAGTGCTGTATCCTATTGAAACTCTTCCCACAGTCCGAGCAGCCATATGGTTTTTTTCCTGTGTGCATTCGCTGGTGTAAAACAAGGCTGTCTGACCGACTGAATCTCTTCCCACAGTCAGAGCAGCGATACGGTTTCTCTCCTGTGTGAGTTCGCTGGTGTATTTCAAGGTGGTCTACCCTATTGAAACACTTCCCACAGTCAGAGCAGTGATACGGTTTATAGTGAATTCGCTGGTGTGCTTTCAAGATTATTGAGTGACTGAAACTCTTCCCACAGTCAGAGCAGCGATACAGTTTCTCTCCTGTGTGAGTTCGCTGGTGTGATTTCAGGTTTCCTAACTGGGTGAAACCTTTCCCACAGTCAGGATATTCTCCACTGTCCGCCCTCGCTTTAGCTGCTGGACTGGAACCTGGAAAATATGAACAGGAAAGAAAGTAAGAGGGACTGCTTGTTGGCTAAGGGCATGTGGCTGGGTGGTGGAATGGAAAACATGGTGGCATTAAAACAGCAATAGTAACATTCTTAAAAAAGAGAGTGTAAAAGCATAACTGGATGAATAGGGAGAGAGAGATCCATTACTTTCTAACCAAACACTTGGTCACATTTAGTAATGTTCATGTGTGTTACACCATTCCATGAAATTCCTGAAAGCGGGGTCCCATTTTGTAAAAACAAAATGTGTGTCTTTTTCTTGTTGAAATTGAATTTACACCAAACAAACAGAAACATACATACAAAACACAGAGCTCATGCTTAACATACATACATATATATACAAGGTTTGAATTTCATTTCTGTGTGCTGGGGGGATTTCCCCCCTGTGCTGCAGCCAATGGGGGGGGGGATTCCAAAATTATAGGGGGGAATGGAGTAGTGGTTAGGGCTCTGGACTCTTGACCGGAGGGTTGTGGGTTCAATCCCCAGTGGGGGACACTGCTGTTGTACCCTTGAGCAAGGTACTTTACCTAGATTGCTCCAGTAAAAACCCAACTGTATAAATGGGTAATTGTATGTAAAAATAATGTGATATCTGTATAATGTGAAATAATGTATAATGTGATATCTTGTAACAATTGTAAGTCGCCCTGGATAAGGGCGTCTGCTAAGAAATAAAAATAAAAATAATATTAATAATGGCTGCTTTCAGGAGACCTAACAGCTGTTCATCACTGTGAGACAGAGCACTCTCCATTGCCTGACGTGAAGGTTCTGCTGCAGCAGAAGTAAAAGATGCTTTTCTTTTTAACCAGAGCTCCATTTCATTTTTATAACTCTTTACACTCAGCCCTATTTCCGTCTGTTTTTCACTGTTTTCATTTATGCATGTTTAACTACTGGATAGTTTGTACTGCATGCATGCAACATCTCAAATGAAAGGTCACACAACGTCCTTTCATATTATTTAAGTTGCAACAGGATCAGGCATACTATATGTGGTAGAGATGAAAAAAAACAAGTTTTTCCAAAATAATCATGTTTGGTCACGGCTATATATATTGTAATCATAGATGGCTAAAAAACACACACACAACACTGCACCATTTAACCTCAGTGTGAAATGAATATGGGGGGGAAGCTGAGCTTCTAAGCTTTCCAACGATACCGCCCCTTTCAGTCTAGCTGCGACAATGACGGAGCAATAGACTCAAAACGAAAGCTGTGAACGCTGTCACATGATGAGAGGCTTAAGGTGATTGTAGTTCCAGCTCGGAGTACCGCACACACACACTGAACACGTCTTTGGAAAGCCCCGAGACTGTACTTTTAAACAAGCCAGGTAGGTGGCTTTTACGGTGCCTGAGTAATATGTGCGTAACCTTCGGTGCGCTGGCGCCCCAAAATGAATGGGGCTGAGTTAAGAGTTAAAGCAAAAGTCACTGCTTGCAAAACAACACCTACATAGACTTAATATCATATTTTTTTCCAAAACTGTACTTACTGCAGTGTACTGAGTTTCTATAATCCTTAAAGATAGCGTCCGAGAATCACGTACGAGAGAATAAAGTCTCGCGGCACTTAAAATATCCAGCACTACTTTTATTTATTTATTTATTTTAACCAGAACTACTCAGAATGCGGCTCGTAGTGCTTTCATCACTGACACCCTTATAGAAGGTTGCAGCGTTTCAGGCATTCTGAATTGGGTGAAAAATACAGTAGCCTGGCGTCTTAAAATATCTCTGCAGGATTTTCCCGCACTGAAAGTTGCAGATATGCGGGAGCAAAATGCGCGATTCCCACACTGAAATTCAAGCCCAGAGAGAGAGAGAGAGAGAGAGAGAGAGAGAGAAATAGATGGGCTTCAGTGATTTGCATGAAAATAATTTCATCTAGGGTTTCTGTGTTTGAATTGAAAGTGATGGTCTCGGTGTTGAATGGGTCAAAGTTCAAGTATATTTATATAACACAACAGCATACAACAAAAACACAGGTCTGCTTATTATACAGTCAGCACTCACATATCCGACCCTACACAACTTTGACTTCAGTGACAGTTAAACGCGTGTGACGCATGTCTAATTATTTCATTTTGGCCCGTTCCAACCCCTGACCACCGACTGTTAAATACGTAGGCTTCCATTTAGATGTACTGTATTGGTTTTGTTGGTACAGTACTATCATCACAGTATCTAAAACTGTTGAATGATTAACTGTTACATTAACATAGCTTGTCTCTTCACTTTGTTTTGGCTGCATTTTCATCAGGTGAAACTGGAGGAAGCGCTGTGTAACTGCTAGGGGTCTCACTATTTACTGCAAAAAACCACAAATAAACCCAGAAAAACACGCAAACAGTAAAATATAAAAGCAAAATACAGTACAATATAATAAAGATAAAGTATAAAGAAATTGCCATGGTCAAGCATATTCATGAGCAGTCAAGACTGGCAGTGCTTACAACGGTACCACAAAATGCTCCTGTCAGAACGACCGAGGAAGTCAGCACCTCCGGTCAAAGTAACAAAAACACTTATTCACTGCCAAACATGAACTCCTTTAGATGTGTAATGACTACAGTACAGGATACTGACCTTCAGGTTAGGGTTTCAGTGTAGGGAGAGGATTATGCATTGTTTTATTAACAATAATATGATAGCCAATCACAGTGCAGTGTCCTGACAGGAGAATTCCGTGTTACATTTGTAAGGACAGCTCAAGACTGGGGCGTGGTTTGGTAGTGAGTAGATTTATTGTCTGTATCTATTAATTAACAGCAACTGCTTCAGACTGATTTGGAACGCAGAGAGAAAAAAGAATTAAATGCGGGCTGTGACGGATAATCAAATAAATTATAACATTGAAGAGATGGGCTTTGCATCACAAAACTGGTGACGAAGTCGGAAATCACATGTGACGGGTAAGTGCATTCATTTGTTATAATTATTATTATTTATTTCATGGCAAACACCCTTATCCATGGTGACTTACAATTGTTACAAGATATGACATTATTTTTACATACAATTACCCATTTATACAGTTGGGTTTTTACTGGAGCAATCTAGTTAAAGTACCTTGCTCAAGGGTACAGCAGCAGTGTCCCCCACTGGGGACTGAACCCACAACCCTCCGGTCAAGAGTCCAGAGCCCTAACCACTACTCCACACTGCTGCCCTTGGGATAATACCCACCCCCAGAGCAATGGCAACATTACATCGATATTGAAGAGGCAGAAAATATGTGATGTGATATCTAAAGGGTTCAAAACGATCCTTCGAAACGACTGTGTGGTGTTATAAGCACTGTGTGTTATCTTGTTGTATTCTGAGCACAGCACATTCAGGTGAGAACTGCTTGAGATGTGTTTCTCAAAAGATAGCTAGGACTCTGTAAAGCTGTTTAGTTAAAAACAACCCCTTATAAGGGAGTCTTCATCTTTGAGAAAGTTCTATAATCATGACATGTTAATTCGCCTATTTGTTGCTATGCTGATCCTGTATAAATATTGCGCTACCTTGTCAATCATGAAGAGAGAGTGTGTTCCTGTAACGGCTGCTGCTCTTCCCTTGCGCGCATTGTATTAAAGCTTCTTGAAACTGGTATCGAGTGGAGTCATCAGTCATTTCAAATTAAACAGGATTTTACCAACTACAATATCTGAAGTTCACCAGTAGAGTCCTATCTTGAACTGGTTGGAGTGGTACAGGAAAAACAAATAGCTAGTAATGTAACCTACATGCTCCCTCCCTCCCTCTCAACCACACTGTGGATATCACGCAATCTAGAATGACAATGTCACAGCTACTGGGAGTCACTCACCTGCTAGACTGCATTCTGAATGGGAGCGCCCGTCTTCCTTTCCACCTCCTTGCATGCTGTTGGGAGAGCCTTCCTCTCCAGCGCCTTGCTCTCTCACGCAGATTCTCTCCAGCACCACGCTACACTCCCGCAGGCGTACAGGCGCCAGCTCAGGGATGTTTGGTTTGAAGTCCTCAGATTCTTCCTTCACTGGTTCCATGTGGTCAAACTCTACTTCAGGGGGCTCCTGTTTAATACAGACAGTTTCCAGCACCTCTTCTTGTTTAACAGGAAGGGGTTCTTCTGTCTGGGGGATCTCCACTTCATTGTGCTCAGCTTTAATCTCAGAGACCTCTGGCTGACTGCTGTCACATTGCATCTCACAGAGCTCCTGTTTCATGGGAAGGGAAGCCAACCTAAAAAACTCCAGTGTAAAGGGGACAAGTTCAAGTTCAGTGAACTCCTCTTTAATCTGGACAGATTCCATCTTCACACTGTCCATGGCAGCACGCGGGATTCTGTTTAGTAGCTGCTGGGGGAAAAAAAAAAAACACATTTATTTAAACAGTGCTACTAAGGCCATTCAAAGGGCCGACAAAATCTGATCTGAACAGCAGGGCTGGCTTTACTATTGAACGGACACACAATTTCTTGTAATAACTTCATAATAGCATAACGTCACTGGCAGTTCTCGCTGCCTTTTAACTACAGTGCCTCTCGATGACGTCATCACCCCGTCTTTATCCCGGAGCTCTGCATCCAATACAACCACTAATCACACGAACGCTGGTTGGTTTGTCTTTGTCGCCAATTTAACAACTGTATCGGTACGATTAAAATTGCTTTTGAATGTCTGTTTAAAGACTATCTGCCCACAATTTAATGTTACACTATATTCTGAATTCCTTGGAACTTCCGCATTTGATCTCATCAGTATCAGTGCACATACTATGATCTGTATCTGTTTGCCTGCACCTCAAAAAAGCAACTAAGCCTCAGAAATGTTGGAAATAACATTAAACATAAAACATTGACACTTTACTTTACTTTTGATTAATTTCTCCGGCGCCTTTTAGTTTAATTGTTACATTTTAAATTGAATCGGATGCCTGCCATGCCTGTTCATTCAGCAAAGGGCCTGAAACACCCATGCGCCCAAACAGAGACATTTAATTAATAATAATAATAATAATAATAATAATAATAATAATAATAATAATAATAATAATAATAATAATAATAATAATAATAATAATGTAACTTACTTTGTTTATCGTCCACGTCTTACAAACGGGTATGATCTCGTTTTGAAATGCCAGCAGGTCAGTGTTCTCAGATGGATTTTGTGGCTGTGCTCCTGCAATGTCTCAGCTCCTGCGTCGAGCTCCATACAGGGGGGAGGAGGGACGGTGGGCGGGTATACATAGCTACGCTTAACATGTAAATAATCACACTGTACAAAAATAACACAGCAAGAAATAATTCACATGCTTTTTTATTTAACAGCTGTCATGCATACAGTTCTGTGTCCATAAATCTGTATTTATGGGTTGGGGTTAGCTCGCATTTTTGTTTCTAGACCCAATGTACTGGCCTTGATTTACAGCAGCTCCCGTATATACTTGAAGTTCTCATGTGCTGTGGATCGGGGTTTCGTTCCTTACTGTGTGAACAATACCAGCGGCGGCCTGTCTGTCTGTAAGTTTGCATTTGGATTTGAATGCAGTTGAACTCAGCCCTGCTGGATACAGAACAGTTGTTTATAATGCATGTCAAGCAGATCCGTCTTACTGGTGGTCTTTTTTTTTAAGGAGTATCGGATGTCCTCGCCCGAGCTGCGGGGGTATTTGATGTCCACACGAGCGAAATAAACACCGCACTCGAGAAGACACAGCAGTCTGTTTACATAACAAGTACATTGTATAGAAAAGAAAACAGGTTTAAACCTCAATTAAACACTCCAGAAAGTGCCCCTAAAATGGGATGCGTTAAAAAGCCCCCCGGGGATTTGTTTTCACGTTTACAGTGGCAGTGCAGTTCATTTTAAACCTACAAAGATGAAGAAATTGATATCTAGATATAATTTGGAGAGGCTGGTCCACTAAAAATCATACAGTTACGAAAGGGGAAATGTTTATTTGCATGTAAATCCTTTTATTAGTGAAGATTGGAACTTTTAGTTTACCAATAATCAATATACTAATTAGAAGTCGAACATTTTGAACTGGAAAATGCTGCCAATCTCTCCAGGACCCGCCCCGCCCATGGATTAGCCGAACACATGCCCTTACAATAGAATATCCCAAAGCACTTTTACAAAAAATAAAATAAAATACAGAACATACAGACATTACAGAAATAAGGAACAAGCAAACATAACGCATACAATTAAAGAAAAAAGAGAAAACCGTACAAAACAGCAGGTTACAAATTACAAATAAACACGGCAAAATGTATGCAATGCAATAAAGAACGGAAGGCTTTATATAATTTTTAGCCTAGTAAAAAAAAACAACAGGTGTGTGGTGTATTTGTAAACACTGATATGATATTAAACAGAGTTCGCTTTGTATTATAAGTCTTTCACAATTATTTTCAGTAAATCGAGAGATGTTGCCAGGAACGCATGATCGATGAGGGAGGCAGGGTCCGTTCTGTGCTATGTTTCATCGGGGTCTGTCAGATAGAATTGAGTTTTTCAGTTTTGGAAGGAAAACAAGGTCGCCTATCATACTCATTTTCGCTTGGTTTATTTTAGAAATGTCTTAACTGAATCAACACGTGTTATGAGATAACAGGCTTTTAAAAAACTAAAACGCAACCGCCCTGTAAAGTCCAGCTGTCGCGTCAATATCAGTCCCGATGGAGGCTTATCAATTTCAGTACTGTAATGTTAGTCACAGAATGCGCACGCAGACGCAAAAAAAGTGAACGTTGCGTCGGGAACATTAAACAATGAAGTACTAGGGAGAAATAAAATAGGCTGGTATTCAGGCTAATTATCAATGAAGATGGGGTGAGAAAACCAAAAACACTGGGTGCACGGGGTCCACTCTTAAAACAAAAAGAGTGGCATGCGTCCATCCGCGTCCATCCCCAGGTCACAATAGGCCACTTTACATGTGTGATTATTTCAAGTGAATGGAAAATACACGCAAAATTTAGCAGGGAAAGCTCTTGAAAACGGTCTCAGTATTTTACCGTGAAAGTCTCCATTCCTTGTGAGATTCCAGGAAGAGGTCGTGAAATCAACATCCACTTACACTTGTAAACACCGATTGCACATGAAATAAGAACATAAGCAAGTTTCCAAACGAGAGGAGGCCCCGTTCAGCCCCTCTTGCTCGTTTGGTTGTTAGTAGCTTATTGATCCCAGAATCTCATCAAGCAGCTTCTTGAAGGATCCCAGGGTGTCAGCTTCAACAACATTACTGGGGAGTTGGTTCAAGACCCTCACAATTCTCTGTATAAAAAAGTGCCTCCTATTTTCTGTTCTGAATGCCCCTTTATCTAATCTCCATTTGTGAGCCCTGGTCCTTGTTTCTTTTTTCAGGTCAAAGAAGTCCCCTGGGTCGACATTGTCTGTACCTTTTAGAATTTTGAATGCTTGAATCAGATCACAGCGTAGTCTTCAGAAGAACATAATGAAGATGGAGTGAGAAAATCGGGTTGCATGAACTCATTCAATTGCCTGACGTAAAGCTTCTATAAAAGTCACATGGAAACACGGAAGTTATCTTGGTGCAAAGCTGGCAGCAGGTAAGTTAATTTTATGTTTGCAGTGTTTTCTTTAGCAGATTGGTGTTAAGGGGAAACCCCATATTATAACAGTGTTAGGCAGCAGCAGGGCTGGTAGGTGACGTAATCACACACATGGACAGAAGCCTGATATACGCTCCCTGCACAGCGGTATCGGCGCTATGTTTTAGTGCGGGAGGTTCCCTGTGTGCGTTAACCTATTTCGCTACAATCTTCTGTACTACCATGCATAATGCTAATTATGCCAAAGATCTAAATGTGTTTGTAAAGTTTCACACTAAATGCATCAAGTGTAGGTTTGAATTGCTTGCTAAAAATGTTTAATGAAGTACATCGTGGGCTTTTGGATTCAGGTACAGCTGCTGTACAGTAGTTGAGAATACACTTGGATATAGATATAAAAATGGTCAAAACACTGTTAATAATAATATGTAATATAAAGAGGTAACGGAATTGTATTGAAGTGTCTGTGAATAACTGTACTCCCATGCAATTTCTCCTAGTTTCGTCCAAGCAAAATGAAAGTCCAGCCTCCACTTATGTCTGGTGGACTGACGAGGAGACACGGTTGTTAATATCAATCATAAGGGACGTGGATGTGATGCAGCAGCTAGATTGCCCCAAACAGCGAAACAAGCCTGTCTACCAGCAAGTGGTTGATGAGCTCTATAAGGAAGGGATTGTGCGCTCAATCGCACAAACTGGACAAGTTTAAGAAGTTAAAGCAGTCCTACCTACAGGAACATGCGAGGCGATCGCGTACAGGAGAAGGAGGACAGTCCCTGTTCCGAGTCTGGGGCAGCGGCCAGAGGCATCTGCTACTGCCCTTCTGGTTGACACCGCCAAGCCCCCATCATGCACCTCTCCTAATGAAAGTAACGTCAAATGGAATGTCTTGTTTGCCATTTACTCCCTATATCGATGGTTATCTGGCCCAGTTTTTTATAGTTTTAATTCGTGTTCATTATCAAAGCCATTCAAATATTAATTAAAACCTCACCTTAAACTAAGTGATCGTGGTCTGCTCTTGTTCTTCTTCTTCTTCTTAGTATTATTATTTTACAGACCCAAGCATTGGTACCACTCCTCCAGCCCCCTCTAAGTCAGTACACAATTAGTTGCTGAACAGGTGGAGGAATCTATGGAGCTGCAACAGGAGGAAATGATGGAGGCAGGGACCTCTGTGGATGACCATGCACGTCATCCAATGTATGCACTGTGCAGATGACCATGCACATCATCCAATGTATGCACTGTGCAGATGACCATGCACATCATCCAATGTATGCACTGTGCAGATGACCATGCACATCATCCAATGTATGCACTGTGCAGATGACCATGCACATCATCCAATGTATGCACTGTGCAGATGACCATGCACATCATCTAATGCATGCACTGTGCAGATGACCATGCACATCATCTAATGCATGCACTGTCTGGCCGACGATGTGAGTCACCTTCTATTTTCATATAGTGACATGTTTTGCAAACTATTGGTATTAATGCAGTTGATAGACTTTTGTAACTATATATTGTGCAGTTTGTTTCATATTTGTATTCAATCACCCCTAGGACGTCAAATAAGTATTTTGGTGGCAGAGTGCAGGCGATCCAGCCTGGTGGCAGCGAGGCTGTTGCGACAGCAGATGCAGACAACCAATGCTGTTTTTGCAAGCACAGCGCCATCGTCAACGTGACTGGGACAGGTGTATGCAGCAACAACAACAACAACATCAGCAAACGATGGCGATGTTCTCGGAGTTCTCACAGAGTACTGCTGAGGGTTCAAGAACACCCGCGCCTATGACTGATGTTTCTAATGACCTGATGCCCAGTATCCACATCTGGCAGGGGACGGTCTAGCGTTGTCCACCTCAACAGATTCACGGGGGAAGGCAAATGTAAATAACAAATACGTAATTAATAAATATGTAAATGGTTTACTACGGTATTTCTGAGTATTGTTTTCTCTACAGTTCTACATTGGTATATTAGGTAAACCACACAATGCACAACACGAACACTGTTGAACCCAGTATTTTATTTAACAGAAGCAGTCATACAAGTACAGCAACAGAACGACTTTAACAGCAAATAATTGTAGCAGTCCTATGTACAAAAAAATAACATAAAGAGTTATGTTTCTCTTATATGTGCAGTGGTTTATTAACTTATAACACTTATATACACTGATGAAACACAAATGATGTTCAAACAGGGACAATTTGTCCCTGTTTGAACACAAATGGTGTTGTTTGCAACACAAATTTTTACAGTGTACACACTGAGAAAATAAGTACATTCTATGCTTTTTATTAATGCTGTACCAGGTCCCTAGGACTTATAAAACTCGAGATATAATATATTATATAGTTTGCGCTTTAAGAAAGTAGTTAGTTTAAAATCATAATAAGAATTGTTGTTGTGTGTGTGTCCTCATTTTCTCTTAGCAGGTGCAGAGGCTGACCTTATTTGGAGTGGAAGGTTTTAACTGCTAGTTAGAGAGAAGAATCTCTCTTCACTTTGTAACCGCAAGCTGCATCCGTCAAAATGTCACCGAGTTTAGTTAAGATATTAAGACAGTACAGGATGCTTGCATGTAGGACGAAGTTGTTTTTGTTGTATATGATTGATCTCCTCTTGATCTTCCAAGCTGTTGCTACCTGACGTATGTTGAGTTAAGCTTCTGTGATTGGCTCGCAATAACTGTAGGTTGCAAGGTATATATTACGTTTACTGGCTCTGCGCAGTCAGAACTCTGCTCGATGTTTGTCTAGCACCACGTGTGTTGAGAGCGTTCTCAGGTTTGCAAACTTATAATAAAGAAATTGTTTTGCCACTTGTCTCTGCTGCACTGTTTTCCTCACAGAAGTACTACAGGTACAAAATTCCACGACAATATGGCGACGAGGATGGGATCTTGAACACCACCCACTGAAAGATTCGGGACCAAAGGAGACGTTTTGGTGCGACAATAGATTCTGCAACAGGCCGTATTCGTTGGTGGTTGCAGGTGTCCTTCTTCCACTGATTAATCCGGGTTCCAGAACATCCACTCTGGGTCCGGCAGTGTACATCAGTGAGGTGGATAAAAGATCCCGAACAAATTAAGGATGTGGGGACGGTGAGTAGAGACAAAGAAAAAGGGAAAGGTCCACATTGGTGTTGACCGACAGTAGGGAACAAGGATACTGCTGTGAAGAAAAAGCGCTTTCATTCGCCCATGTAGGGAACAAGGATACTGCAGGGGAATGACGATCGTGATTATAAGACAATTGTAGAACTGGTTCAAGCCGTAAAGCTCTGAGTCATAGTTAAAAGCCGTAAGCCATTAAACTTACGGGGAAGTAAACTTCTACCACACTTAGGTTCAAAGAATTGAAACTTCCTCGACAATTAAGAAAAGAAAGGGCTTAAATGTATAGGTGAATAGCAAATAATTGTGTAATATTTTACTCTTTCTCTAAAAAAACAAGGAAAATAGAAGTTATGATGTAAAGAAAATTCATATGTGAAAGTCTAAAGAAATTAAAGGTATACCTGAAAATAATTGTTGTTTGGAAAAGTCTAAAGAAACTAAAGGGATATCTCAATAATTATTCTATATACATAATTGATTGTAATCTCTCTTTCTCTGTCTCTCTCCATTTCTTTTCCTTTCTTCCCCCTATTTCTATTCTTTAATCGTGTTATGTTGAGCTAAAACAAAACACAAAATTATATGGGAATTTGTTGTTCAATAATAATAAAAAACAATAATATGGGTACGGCTAAGAGTAAAAATAAAGAAGTAGACTGTACTAGTCTGACAGGATGTCAGAGGAAAATGCATGATCGCTGAGAGCCAAGTCCCCTCAGCCAAAATGATTTATGATATGCCAAGACAAGTTTCCCCTTAAGTGGAACATTAAGTACAAGTAACGTAGTCCATTGTAAAAGAAACGGACGGGAGTTCCGTTTAAGGTGACTAGTTATCGAAATCCTAGGATAATTATCGTTCATGCGCAGAACTTAATTGAATCAATAGTTTGTTCTTTTTCTATGATTCTCATTAGGAAAAGTTAATTGAACTAATAGTCTGTCTTTTGTGTATGTTTCTCTGTGTTTGTCTGTCTGTCCATGTGCACATTTTGTTTATATTGAATGTGAATGTCAGAACTGTATTTTGAATACATTTGCTGACTTCCTTTGCGCTGCGTATTAAAGTTTATAAGATTAATAGTACAGGCTGTCTTGTGTCGAGTCTTTTCAAGAAACCCCACAACAGTTTTGGCGTCACGAACAGTTTGCAATTAGTTGTCGCGCTGACTTGTCTGTTATCGACTGTCCAAGGAGGGTGAGTATGTTTTAATTACCATCCCCAATATTTAGTGGATCCAGTCGCTAACAGTTGAGTTTGTAGTTTGACTGAACATTTAAAGAATCTTTGTGGGTGTTTGTTGGACCGGGAATTGAGACTTGACAGTGGGCAAATTAAGTCCCAGTAGACAGGAATGTAAGGTCTAGTGTTTGCTGTTGTGGCACAATCGTATCGTATTTAGTGTGGATTAGTATAATAGGAATTCATTGCAAGGTGTGATTGGGTGACCCAGGTCATGTTGTACCAGTTGTTTGTGTGTTGTTGTGTTGTATTGTATTAATTCAAAAGTGTGTTCAGGAGAGTAACTTGAAGTCAATATAAACATATTGAGTTGTATAAGGAAGACATAATGTCATCTGAGATAGTGGATTATGGGTTAATTAAACATAGTAGATGGCGGAAGGGAATACTGGACCAGTTCAACAGCGTGAGTGGTGGATTAAACAGACAGCAGTGATATTGATTGGGACAGTCTCAGCGAGAAACTGTACGATGCAGAGAGGAATAGATTTAGGATACATGTATATTGTCAATCATTTTTATGTATGTAAGTCTGGTGAAGGGACAATATTAGGCAATAATATATTACAGCAGATCGGATGCATAAATACTATATCAAGTTGCAAGTCAAACAGCAAATGTTAGTGCAGTAAAAGCATATGTTAAAGATTGGCCGAACAATAAATGGGGAACAGTCTGTGCAGTTTACCCAGATGCATGGGCGTCACATAAACAAGATTGTGGTTTAATGCAGCAGGAACCGACTGAAATTATACTGTAGCAAAACAAAATAAAATAAAGTTGTAACACCAGTAAGAGAGTGTGAGAAGCACAATGGGGAAAAGGAAATGACAGTTTATGCATTAATGCTGTTAGAAAAGCAGTCATTAGGAACATCCCTGCCAAAGATTGAATGCAAATGTGTAACTAAAGATTATCGAACTAAGGTAGAGCAACAGGCTTTGTCACATGGATTAACTGAAACTGAGGTGTGGACATTGACCATGGGAGCATGCGAAGCAGGGATTCTAGCCAAATTACGGGAAGAGATCAGGGACAGTACCTACTCAAAAGACGATACAATACGAGACCAAAGACAATACTTGAAAGCAACAATTGAACAAGCTATTGAGGGGACACGTATTGACTGGTCCGTAATAATGGGAGTCAAGCAGAAAGAAAATGAGTCAGTGCAGGATTATGGAGTACGCAAGTGGGAAGCATATCCTGATTATTAAGGAAGTGTTGACCCAAAAGAGTCAGATCAAGTGTTTGTACAGGTATTAATTAGTGGACTGGGTCCACATTTGCAGAAGGCAATTGAGCTGGGGGTAAACTAAACCCAGGGAACGCATACGAAAGAGTAATGAATTGGGCAGTAGCAGTTGTAAACAGACAAAAGGAATATAAAAATGAAAATAAGTGCTGTACGATTTGATGGAGCATGTCAGAACTGTGGTAAAATGGGACATAAAAGGTCAGATTGCAAACAGGGGCAGAAGCCTAAATGTGACAATTGTGGTAATCTCGGGCATAGGTGATCGTTTCGTTGTAGGACCAAGTAAAAGAACTGGACAACCCACACAGTCAGCTAAAGTGAAAGCACACAGTCAAGGGACAGACCACCTGTCTCCAGGCAACGAAAAGGCTGACAAACTGGCTAAGGAAGCAGGACCGATGAAGAAACAGGTTGAGTGCCGACGGTTCTATTAAGGATCCGGGCAAGAAACAGCAGTCTATTATAGACACACAAAACAGACACAAGGAGGGTAAAGAGATGTCGATGGTTTGGTCCATACATAGTGCTGATGGTGACACAAACTAGTGTAGCAGTGAAGCTCCCACATGGGGTTAAGTGAGTACATTGGACACAGACCAAACGGTACCACCGCGTGGATACATCTCAATTTGAATTTGCTGACACTGAATACCCTGAAACTAATGGCATATCTCTTTCCACAGACAGCGGGAGCAGCAACGGACAGTAACATGATTTGTGTTCCAGGTATTATGTCATTCCAGAATCGGAGAGGATTCCACACCTCTGGGCGTGGAACGAGACGTGTACAGAGAGACAAGCTTTGGGGGCCCCCTGGAAGAACTGCACGTGAATCCTTAGACAACGACAGGGTAATGGATGGAAACAAAGACCACTTCCCTTCGAGAGTGACATCGAGGGAACGTGGCAACCTGTGCGTTCAGTGGGAGGGGTCCAGTATGAGTCAATATGCAACCGAACTGTAAGCAGTAACGCGTCATTGGAGGTGGACTGTCTCTGGACGACAAAAACTATACCAAGATATGATGTCCAGTGTAAAGAAATGGATATGGCACAATGCAACAAAATGCGAGACAGACTTTCTATAGCCTGTGGTATTAATAGAAGTGCTGCCAGGGATATACCCCATTTTGATGTTACCAGAATGATACCTGAAGACATCATGCACATTATATCTGAGGGTGTAGCAGTCTATGAGGTAAAAGAAGCGTTGAGCAGAATTCTAACAGAGGGGAGCTTTTCCTTGGAGCAATTTAATGAACATATTGAGAATATTGAGTTTGGTTATAAAGATAAAGGCTGTCAACCAAGACCACACAGTGCTTTCTACAGTACAGAGCCCTCTCTAAAGCAGTCTGCTTCTGGTGTGATTGCTCTGTTACGTTTCCTTCCATTCATATTATTCATTAAAATCACTTCATTTTATATCACTTATGTGAGATTGTGCTGCTCATTCTAAGCCCCAAAGCAGCACAACATGGCGCACATTCCATCTGCTGTTCTTAAACATGGGCCTCTCAGTAATGTGTGGTGTATGCGTTTTGAAGGGAAACACCGGTTTATAAAGCAACGTATGTCTGGAAGTCGCAACTTTAAAAATGTTGAAAAGTCCATTTCACATCACAATGCGATGTATGAGTGTTCTCTAAATGTCTGTGATATCCACCCACTATTTACCTGCGTGTTACAGAAATAGTTTTCATTTGAACTGGAGCCACAGTATCAAGAGAAGTTTTTAGTTGGTGGTTATATCTGTTAACTAACTCATCAGTTGATAGAAAATGTGTTGAGGTGGGTGAAGATAGACTAACTATTTGAGAAAGCTTTTGAACAACTGCAGGATTTATAATACGCCTTTTAACACTAAACACCTCAGTCTTTTTACAGGCAGTATAGCCTCAAAAGAAATAAAGAAATGATCTGATATTGCAGGGTCTATAGTAGAGGACACGCTAATTTCAATCCTCGAGAGAAGACTAAATCTAAAGTATGACCTTTACTATGTGCAGGTCCTGTTACATGCTGAGTGAACTCAAAAGAATTGAGTAGATTTAAAAAGTCCATAGCTGTTGAATCAGATATGTTATTAGTATGCAAATTAAAATCTCAAAGTAAAAGAATCCTATCATATTTAGTGGAGATTATGGACAGGTGTTCTACAAATTCTGATGAGAATGATTGTCTCAGTTTAGGTGGCCGATAGATAATTGCCACAATTGACTATCAGATATTAAAGATAAATTCATTCCCCAATACTTTTCTGTTTACAATTATATATATCAAGAAAAACACTAGCTAGTCCTCCTCCTGCCCTCCAACACGTGCTTGCTGGATGAAGGTCTATCTGGAGGGAGAGGCTTCCATTAAAGAAGTATTATCATCCACACTATGCCAGGTCTCAGCCAGAAATAAAAATCCAAGTTTATAACGAGTGATAAGATCATTGATCAAGAGAGCTTTTTTAGATAGTGACCAAACATTAAACAGAGCTAGATGTAATGTGTTACACTCAGATGAGGAAGGAGTAGCGGTATTTATAAGATCATTAATACTTGACCCTTGAATTAAACTCGATCTACCAGAATAGTGCCTACGACTTGCCCTAAGGATTTCAGTGGTATTATTGCCACCTTCAACAGCAACCTCAATATGAATAGGAAGCTGAAAAGAAGAGGTTTGTGTCGTACTCTTTACTCCCGGCGAGGGTTTTAATACTGATTGAATCTCCACTACATGCACCCCGGGTAAAAGATACATTTCTAAGATGGGGGACAGTTACTATCTTAATAGGAAGCACAGGTTGTTGAATCTGCTTAGATAACTGAGTCCCAAAGGATGATCCAGGGAGTCACAAATTATTACAGTAGTGTCCTGTGTTTTCTGTTAACCTAAGTGATCCTTTCCAATTTGGGTGACGACCATCTTTTTTTAAAGAAACCTGGCCTCTCCCGAAAACTATCCCAATTATCCACCAAACCTAGTTTCCCAGATGTACACCATTTGGATAACCAGTAATTTAGGGAAGATAGTTTACTAAATGCTTCACATCACTTTGTTAATAAGAGGTAAAGAGCCCGAGACAATTACATTCTGACACAACGAAAGGCACTTTTTTTTGAGAATCTCAGATTCTCTGAATCTTATATCGTTTGTTCCAGCATGAATAATTATGTACGCTGCCGCGGAAGTAACAGCCACGCTGTTGATCAGCTGTTAGAATTCTGCTCAAATCAGCTGCCGAGCTCGTGAGGTAGAATGCGCTGATTACTCAGTGCTGCGATCCAGGCACTTTAAATGCATTGGCAGTAACTTCTTAAAACACAGTCCATATACAATGCAGTACCTGCCTGCCAACCATGAAGCAGCCACAAAACAGCCAGTGTCCTTAATCTGCTGGAAACAACAGATCATAAAAAAAGTTTTCAATCTTGACTTATAGAGCCTGAGAGAGCATTCCACAGCACAGGGGCCCTACAACTGAACCCTCTATCTCTTACAGAGCCAGGGAGAGCATTCCACAGCACAGGGGCCCTACAACTGAACCCTCTATCTCTTACAGAGCCAGGGAGAGCATTCCACAGCACAGGGGCCCTACAACTGAACCCTCTATCTCTTACAGAGCCCGGGAGAGCATTTCACAGCACAGGGGCCCTACAACTGAACCCTCTATCTCTTACAGAGCCCGGGAGAGCATTCCACAGCACAAGGACCCTACAACTGAACCCTCTATCTCTTACAGAGCCCGGGAGAGCATTCCACAGCACAGGGGCCCTACAACTGAACCTTCTATCTCTTACAGAGCCAGGGAGAGCATTCCACAGCACATGGGCCCTACAACTGAACCCTCTATCTCTTACAGAGCCAGGGAGAGCATTCCACAGCACAGGGGCCCTACAACTGAACCTTCTATCTCTTACAGAGCCAGGGAGAGCATTCCACAGCACAGGGGCCCTACAACTGAACCCTCTATCTCTTACAGAGCCCAGGAGAGCATTCCACAGCACAGGGGCCCTACAACTGAACTCTCTATCTCTTACAGAGCCAGGGAGAGCATTCCACAGCACAGGGGCCCTACAACTGAACCCTCTATCTCTTATAGAGCCCGGGAGAGTGTTCCACAGCACAGGGGCCCTACAACTGAACCCTCTATCTCTTATAGAGCCTATGAGAGCGTTCCACAGCACAGGGGCCCTACAACTGAACCCTCTATCTCTTACAGAGCCAGGGAGAGCATTCCACAGCGCAGGGGCTCTACAATTGAACACTCCACCACCTATTTCGTTCTTAAAAGCCCTTGGGACAGTAAGCAGCCCAGCATCCAGGGATCGGAGAGGCGGCCCAGGAATATAAGGGACTAAACAATCCCTTAAATATGACTATTCAGGGCTATTGCTATTGCTGCTATTATTATTATTATTATTATTATTATTATTATTATTATTATTATTATTATTATTATATACATGGACAACTGATATAGGCTTGGTGGTCCAGTGGTTAAAGGGCTTGTTACCAGCAGGTTCCCAGTTCAATTCCAGCCACAGACTCACTGTGTGTGACCGTGAACAACTCACTTAATCTCCTTGTGCTCCATCCTTCGGATGAGATGTAAAACAAATGAGGTCCTATTGGAAGTGACTCTGCAGCAGCAGTCGTTGATGCATAGTTCACCACCTAGGATGAAAGCGTCTGCTAAATGACTTAATAATAATACTGACATGTGAATATGTACATAACTGTATGTCTATTAGTGTACATTATATTGGTTATCTACAGATCTATTATGTGGCAAAAACTTTGTTAAAGAAACTTAAGATTTTGTTGCTAAAGGAAATTGAAGGTAGCCATGCACTCTTATGTGTGTTTCCTGTCACACTTGACATCATCAATGACATTGGCAATGACATCACTAAGCACTGCAGTGGTACGTTATTTATTCAAAGTGAAGTGGCT
Organism: Acipenser ruthenus; assembly: GCF_902713425.1. Taxonomy (NCBI): domain Eukaryota; kingdom Metazoa; phylum Chordata; class Actinopteri; order Acipenseriformes; family Acipenseridae; genus Acipenser; species Acipenser ruthenus. Next base: position 9,043,001 of record NC_081229.1, read on the forward strand.
CATTAGTATGCAAGCTATGGTATGTGCTATATATACATACGGTCATGTGATGCTGTTTAACCAATCAGAGGTTGTTATACATATAAATGGTTTGCATTGGCCGCTTGTTTTGCAAACATGGTTAGGGGTTATTTTATGTATCTTTACTTTCTTCCTTGCTACAGTTTAGAGAAATAACCTTGATTGGTCGCCTCTTACCCTACGGAAGAGCATAAGGGCCATGCTGTACATACCTGACGATGCAAACTCCCTGCTTCACGTGGTGCAGCATCTACTTCAGAACACAGCAGATGAATCCCAACACCTAAACTGGACTGCAAACACAGACTGCTTCCACTGCTGAGTGATCCTTCAGTAAACTGTCTTTGATAAAGAATTACCTGCGGTTAACAAGATATTAAATATATTTTTGTATTCATTCTATATACCACTACCACATACATCTTCCCCTGGAGTTTAGTGCAGGGTTAAAAGCACTGCATCCAAGCTCTAAACTTGCTGAAGTGTTGCAATACGCAGGAGCTGTGTGCTAGCTGGAACTAGAGGGGAAGACTAACTAGTATCTTGCTAAACAACAGGAATTCTGTACAGCATTAAAACACACAAATGAAGACAAATAATAAAACACAATTTAAAAATATCATTTATTGTACACTGGACCATTTAATAAAATGCATGATTAGTTGATTATATTTTAAATGTTCATGTTTTTTTTCACTACTCTCCCCTATATCCTCTGGCTTCTACGTCAGAACATGATGAAGACTCCAGCACTGAGAACGATTCAGAGGCAGAGCGCTAGAACTCATTTTGATACAACAGGCTTTAAAAAATACATTTTGCTAATTTAAATACAATTTAGACACAGATGTTGTTTTTAGCATTGTTTAGTATTGTGTTATATACTTAATTAGTCATTAATCAGCACACACCAGGTTTAATTGTACAGTCAAGTCTCATTAGAACTCAGGTTACACAATTTGACTTTCTGTACCTAAGATCTGTACACATGCTTGCTACACTGCTATTACTCAGGGCAGTTTACAAGAGCAGCACAAATACAAGCATGGACCATGCACATTGCAAAGCTACACGTCACGCAATATTCACTTATTTATGTCTTAATACAGTCATGGGACACTATCATTTCTCATTAGTTTTAGAATTGTGATGAATTACAAGACAAACCCTCCAGGCGGTTGTCCAGTAAGGACGGTGCAGTCTTGTCTCTGGGATGCTACATACCGGGGTCGGGATACTCGTTCCCATCAATGTATTTATTTTCAAGTCTATGCAGTTTAAATGCTAAACCCTGAAACTCATTCCCCACACTGAGTTATCAATTTCTCCTGACTCGTCCATCAGATGAGGTGCAGAATAGTTTCCTTTCTGCATATTCCCACTCCCAGGCACTGACTGCATTGACAGCCTGAGTTAAACTGACAGCAGAGAAGCCTCTTGTGACGTGTCCGCGTCTCCGCCCACTTTCTGACACAATCAGAGTGCAAGAGAGCTGAAGCGCACTTTTGCCATTTAAACTGCATGCTCTTAAGAGTGATACACAAAACGGCAATTACACAGGGATTCATAATGCAAGGTTAATGTTTTTTTCTTCCGGAGTGAAACGTCCCATTGAACACAGTCTTTAAGGTTTCTCTCTGTGAATTCGTTGGTGTGAAACAAGGCTGTCTGCCCGACTGAAACTTTTCCCACAGTCAGAGCAGTGATACGGTTTCTCTCCTGTGTGAATTCGGTGGTGGACTTGAAGGCCTTGTTTAAAACGGAAACTCTTCCCACAGTCAGAGCAGTGATATTGGTTCTCTGCTATGTGAACATGTTGGTGTTTTTTTAAGACTCCTGAATCTCTGAAACTCTTTCCACAGTCAGCACAGCAATACGGTTTCTCTCCTGTGTGAATTCGCTGGTGTGTAACAAGGCTGTCTGACCGATTGAAACTCTTCCCACAGTCAGAGCAGCTATACGGTTTCTCTCCTGTGTGAATTCGCTGGTGGATTTGAAGGCCTCGTTTAAAACGGAAACTCTTCCCACAGTCAGAGCAGCGATACGGTTTCTCTCCTGTGTGAATTTGCTGGTGTTTTTTCAGGATTCCGGACTGAATAAAACTCTTCCCACAGTCACTGCAGCAAAATGGTTTCTCTCCTGTGTGAATTCGCTGGTGTGAAACAAGGCTGTTTAATTGATTGAAACTCTTCCCACAGTCAGAGCAGCAATACGGTTTCTCTCCTGTGTGAATTCGCTGGTGTCTTTTCAGGATTTCGGACTGACTGAAACTCTTCCCACAATGAGAACAGCAATACGGTTTCTCTCCTGTGTGAGTTTGCTGGTGTACTTTCAGGTGTCCTGACTGAATGAAACTCTTCCCACAGTCACAGCAGCGATATGGTTTCTCTCCTGTGTGAATTCGCTGGTGTTTTTTTAGGACTCCTGACTGACTGAACGTCTTCCCACAGTCAGAGCACCGATATGGTTTCTCTCCTATATGAAGCCGCTGGTGTGTTTTAAAATGCTCTAACTGGGTGAAACCTTTCCCACAGTCAGGATATTCTCCACTGCCCGCCCTCACTTTACCCGCTGGACTGGAACCTGGAAAATATGAACAGGAAAGAAAGTAAGAGGGACTGCTTGTAGGCTTAGGGCATGTGGCTAGGTGGTGGAGTGGACTCAAGCATGTGAATTTCAGCTGTGAGGCTTGCACTGGGTTACACCAGTTTAAAAAGGCAAAGTTAAACATAAAGCCTTTACTTTATACACAACAACGCAGGAAGCTGGTCTGCCCTTAATTTATGCAAGACGTATTTAGAGTGGGGGAAAAAAAGGGGAAAACCATAGAAAGGGAAACATTTGTGGAAAATATGCAAAAATAATTTGATGCAAAAATAATTTGATAATATATTTTACTGTTAAGTTGCGTTTAAATGTATAATACAAATTTTAAACAAAAATATTTTTAATCCACGTTTACACGTTTAAACCCTTACAGCCCTAAATTAAATTCAACACTCTTCACAATATATCCGAGGTGACCAGAAATGAACACAATATCCACGATGTCTTACTAATGCATTGTCAAGTTTTAACATTATTTCCCTTGATTTAAATTCAACACTCTTCACAATATATCCGAGCATCTTGTTGGCCTTTTTTATAGCTTCCCCACATTGGCTAAATGAAGACATTTCCGAGTCAACATAAACTCCTAGGTCTTTTTCATAGATCCCTTCTTCAATTTCAGTATCTCCCATATAATATTTATGTGTACCTATGTGGAAAGAAGTAGAGCAAGCTGTGAAAAAAGCAAGGGCTTCATCATCATCAGGGCCTAATGGAGTTCCGTACAGAGTGTACAAGAGTGCTTCAGGAGTTCTACGAATCCTGTGGAAATTGATGAAAGTGGCATGGGGAAAAACAGCTTGTACCAAGAGCATGGCGCTGAGCAGGTGGAGTCTTTATACCTAAAGAAAAAGATTCTACAAGCATCAGTCAGTTTCTCCCTATTTCCCTATTAAAAGTAGAAGGCAAGATTTACTTCAGCTTTATTGCTCAGAGATTGTCAGCTTACCTATTAAAGAACTGCTTCATTGACACTTCAATACAAAAAGCGGGCATTCCAGGTTTCCCAGGTTGCTTAGAACACATCAATGTGATCTGGCAACAAATTCAATCAGCTAAAAAGGAGAGGAAGGAGCTCCATGTGACAGGTTGGAATAATGGCAGGATGCACCAATTCTCCACTGGCTTTTACCATGGAAATGGAAGCAATCATTACGGCATCAAAATGGGTAGTGAGAGGAGAGCGCTTGGCTTCTGGAATGCGACTACCACCAATTCAAGCATACATGGATGACATGACAACCGTGACTACAAGAGTAGCCTGCACTAATCGGTTACTGGGCAAATTAACCAATAACATTGAATGGGCACAAATGCAATTCAAGTCCACTAAAATCAAGGAGCATCTCTATAATCAAAGGTAAAGTAGTAGATAAAACGTTTTTCATTAATGCTGAGGCAATACCGACAGTGTCTGAGAAGCCAGTGAAGAGTCTTGGGAGATGGTACGATGGGGAACTAAAGGACAGAGTTCTTGTGGGAGAAGTTAGACAACAAGCAGTGGAAGGGATGAAGAGCATAGACAGCAGTGCTTTACCAGGCAAACTAAAACTCTGGTGCTTTCAGTTTGGTCTACTTTCGAGGTTGCTGTGGCCACTGACTGTGTACGAGGTTTCTTTTACAACAGCAGAGAAGCTGGAAGCCTTAATCAGTTCTTACATCAGGAAATGGTTGGGAGTTCCACGCTGCCTCAGTAGAGTGGGAATTTATAGTAAAGGAATACTGCAGCTACCAGCATCCGCTCTAACCGAGGAGTTTAAGTGCGCCAAGGTCAGACTGGAAATGACATTAGTAGAGTCATGCGACAAACGCGTAAGGGAGGCAGCACCTGTGTTGAAAACTGGAAGAAAGTGGGCGGCAAAGAAAGCTGTGGAGGATGCAAAGGCTGCCCTTCGAATTGGTGATATCATGGGGCAAGTTCAGCATGGAAGAGGGGGTCTTGGTCTCAGTTCAGCTGCTCCTACATGGCACAAGGCAGCCCCAGCTCAAAGGAGGAAGCTGGTAGTCAACGAGGTGCAAAAGCAGGAGGAGAGGATGAGGTGTATAAAGGCCATTTCCCAGGCCAAGCAGGGAGAATGGATGAGATGGGAGAGTGTGGAACAACGCAAGATTGGCTGGCAAGACCTATGGTCAATGGAACAGAGCAGGATCAGTTTCCTCATCAGGTCAACATATGATGTTCTCCCATCACCACAAAACCTAAACCTCTGGGTAGGAGAGGATCCCTCATGTCCTTTGTGTTCATCACTTGGAACATTAAGGCACATTTTGACAGGATGTAAGGTGGCTCTTAGCCAAGGACGGTTTACTTGGCGCCATGACCAGGTGCTGCGATGTTTGGCCTTAGCATTGGAAGACAAGCATAACATGACCAATAAGTCGCCACCAGTTCCATCAAATCATTACACACAAAAGACAACATTCCTCCATCCAGGACAGCAACCACCAAGAAAAGGTGTTAAAACCAATCCTCGTCCAAGACAACTGGAAGCTGCTAGAGACTGGAAAATGCTGGCAGAGGTTGGTCAACGGCTTATTTTTCCACCTGAAATTGCCACCACTAACCTTCGACCAGATATTGTCTTGTGGTCTGGATCAGCACGCCTTGTTCACCTGGTAGAGTTAACAGTGCCATGGGAGGATGCTGTAGATGAGGCGTATGAGAGGAAGAAACTGCGGGATGCTCAACTAGCCACTGAAGCGGAACAGCGAGGATGGAGAGTCCGGGTTTGGGTTGTCGAGGATTTATGGCACACTCTACAACCCGGTTTCACAGAGACGTCGGATTCGGTGGCCAAGAGTTGCGTCGCACAGTGAAGAACTATCTGAAGCAGCAGAGAGGAGCAGCAACTGGCTGTGGTTGAGACAGAAATATTCTGGCTGGAGATCTCAAGCACAATAGAAAGAAAGAAATGCTGATGTACAGGTAAGTAAGCTGGGCTGAGTTGACTAGGGGACAGAGGGGGGTGATTTTGGGACGCCAGAATCACCGTCGAGCCCTCTTGAGGTGTCGTGGGCTAGTCGACGAAATACCGAGGATGGAAGGTGCCCACTTGAAGACCCCAGAGATGTACCCTACTTAGCTCAATCCAGACGGTTGTCATGCTGATGTGCTGGGGAGACCGCACTGTGGTTGATCCCCGGAGCCAGCATCGCAGCCATTGTGTGTGCTGATGCGCTAGGGAGGCAAAATAAGCTGATCCCTGGAGCCAGCATTACACTTCAGCCATCAACACCTGACAGAAGGATATCTACATCATCATATGGAAGAAAGCGCAAATGGATGGAGACACCTATGGATCACATTAGTTTACTGTAAAGATACGTCTTAGTTGGTGCTTATCTTGGCGAGAGCCAAGTTCAAATCAGCATGAAGTTTTAACATCTACTCTCGTGTAATGGAAATCATAACACACATTTTTATTGCCTGTGTGCAGTACCTTACACTTTTCTCTATTCAATGTCATGTGTCTGCCCAGTTCTGAATGCTGTCTAGATCATTTTGAATGACCTTTGTTGCTGCAACAGTGTTTGCCGCTCCTCCTATTTTTGTGTCGTCTGCAAATATCACCCCCCCCCCCCAATGACAACATTATATCTGTATCTGAAGTTCACCAGTATTGAATCCTATCTTGACCTGGTTGGAGTGGTACAGAAAAAACAAATAGTAATCTACATGCTCCCTCCCTCTCAACCACACTGTGGATATCACGCAATCTACAATGACTATGTCACAGCTACTGGGAGTCACTCACCTGCTAGACTGCATTCTGAATGTGATCGCCCGTCTTCCTTTCCACCTCCTTGCATGCTGTTGGGAGAGCCTTCCTCTCCAGCGCCTTGCTCTCTCACACAGATTCTCTCCAGCACCACGCTACACTCCCGCAGGCGTACAGGCTCCAGCTCAGGGATGTTTGGTTTGAAGTCCTCAGATTCTTCCTTCACTGGTTCCATGTGGTCAAACTCTACTTCAGGGGCCTCCCATTTGATACGGACCATTTCCAGCACCTCTTCTTGTTTAACAGTAAGGGGTTCCTCTGTCTGGGGGATCTCCAATTCATTGTGCTCAGCTTTAATCTCAGAGACCCCTGGCTGACTGCTGTCACATTGCATCTCACAGAGCTCCTGCTTAATGGGGAGGGAAGCCAGCCCAGAGAACTCCACTCTGGGGACAAGTTCAAGTTCAGGGAACTCCTCTTTAATCTGGACAGATTCCATCTTCACACTGTCCATGGCAGCACACAGGACTCTGTTTAGTAGCTGATGGAAAAAAAAAAGAGTATTTATTTAGATACAGGGCTATTAAGGCCATTGTAGGGGCCGACAAAATCTGACCTTAATAGCAGGGGTGTCTTTAGTATTGAAGGAACATATAATTTCTTGTAATAATTTCATAATACCAGATGATTTTATCTGTCTAACCTGTAGAGTCTGGATTGAAGAATGATGGATGAAAGTTGGCAAATTGAAGCTGAACTGCGTCTCTGAGTGTGAAGAGGTTTTTAAAGGATGCTGCATCAAGCTACAGTATCCACAGGACAAAATAAAAACAGAAAATAAAGCAGCTGTAAAGGACTGTATAGCATCAGAACTAATCAAAAAAACCTTTCTGGACTGGCAGTTGCCAATCACAAAATGTTTCTTTCTCAAATAAACAAAAAATGCCTTTGCGCATCTCCTTCTGTCGCCCTCTCTCCTCACACACGGCGTCCGAGTGAGCTGTCGAAGCCCCGCATCTCTCCTCACACACGGTGTCCAAGTGAGCTGTCGAAGCACCGCCTCTCTCCTCACACAGAAGTGTCCCCCACCTAGGATTGAACCCACAACCCTCTGGTCAAGAGCCCAGAGCCCTAACCACTACTCCACACTGCTGCCCCACACTGTTATTCTTTTATGTTTACATTATGTACTTGAAAAAGACAATAATAAAGAGAATGTGTCATCGTCTTTTGGGGAATTTTCAAATAACTATGTATCTTGGACTGATAAAAAGTTGATATAAAATCATTGCTGTTATGTGTTTTTTAAAACCTGTACTCAATCAGCAATCTTCGAAGTTTTGTTTCCTACTATTGGCACAGTTAATATTTTTCATTTTTTTGTATTTTTTTCTTAATTTTCTGTCATGAACCCCTCAAAATCTCATTACCGACACCCAACATTGTATTTGGTCAGATTTTTTGTGGGTTGTAGAAGTACATAGAGGGAGTGAGAGAAAAAATGACCCCAAAGTTTGGTGCTTCTTTCATTTGTTTGGTGTGCAAGGTAATCAAACATGTAATCTTCAGGTGTGAAAAAGTTATTGCCCCTCCTAGTTAACTCAACCCAATTAAAGGGATAATTAGGGTCAGCTGTTTGAGTACTTTGGTTAACAACCAGGCCTGATTTGGTTCAGCCCTGCCCAATATAAATCTGACTAACTTTGGCCCTTACCATCAGAGTGAAGTTGTCAGCACACAGGTTCTAGAGGCACATCATGCCACGAACAAAAGAAATTCCTGAAGACCTCTGGAAAAAAGTTGTTGATGCCTATCAGTCTGGAAAGGGTTACAAAGCCATTTCTAAGGCTCTGGGGCTCCACCAAACCACAGTCAGAGCCATATTGTCCAAATGGAGAAAGTTTGGGACAGTAGTGAATCTTCCCAGGAGTGGCCGTCCTGCCAAAATCTCTCCAAGAGTAAAGCGTAAAATCGTCCAGGAAGTCACAAAGAACTCTAGAACAACATCCAGGGATCTGCAGGCCTCTCTCACCTCGGCTACGGTCAATGCTCATGACTCCACCATCAGAAAGACACTAGGCAAAAATGGGATTCATGGCAGAGTAGCACTGTGGAAACCATTGCTCACTAAGAAGAACATGAATGCTCGTCTCAAGTTTGCCAAAAAGCACCTGGATGATCCTCAAGAGTTCTGGAACAATGTTCTATGGACAGATGAGTCAAAAGTGGAACTTTTTGGCCGACATGGGCCCCGTTATGTCTGGTGAAAACCAAACGCTGCATTCCACAGTAAGACCCTCATGCCAACAGTCAAGCATGGTGGTGGTAGTGTCATGGTTTGGGGATGCTTTGCTGCATCAGGACCTGGATCCCTTGCCATTATTGAAGGAACCATGAATTCTGCTCTGTATCAGAGAATTCTACAGGAGAATGTCAGGCCATCCGTCCGTGAGCTGAAGCTGAAGCGCAGCTGGGTCATGCAGCAAGACAATGATCCGAAACACACAAGCAAGTCTACATCAGAATTTGTATTTTTCAGTTTGTCTTTCCAGCTTCCTTATCTTTTCCTCAAGGAACTTTGCTTTTTCTGTGGCCTTTATGGTCTTTCTTCTTTGGAAGTATTCTCTTCTATCTGTCTTCCCTTCCCAAGACTTTTTCTAGAGGTGCACGGTGATTCATGCGTTTGGACCTGGCCTGCTCCAGATACAGAGGGCCTGTCAGCCTGTCTTCTGTTTTTTATGAAAAGCCTTTTTCCATTTCTTTCTTCTACCTCTCTGTACCGTATCTGACGCTTCACTTATTGGTATGTATTTCTTTTTACTTCTTTCCCTTTCCTAGGTACTTGTTTTGTCTCTCAATATAATTTTTTCTTCTTTCCCTGTATCTTCTAAACTTCTCACAAATACACAGCTCAGCCTTGCTATATACAAAGACATCTTATTAATATCTTAACTATCAGCTCTGAGAGAAAATCTGGATCCGGAAGAGAATATAAAACTGATTGTAACCCTAACTATCTCTATATACTGGGATTTTAGTGTTATTAATGTGCGACACCCCAAAAAATTATTTGAAGTATACAAGTAAATAATATAAAAATCATAACCGACACTAACTTCTCATAACCAACATTTTTCTTGTTTTTGAAAAGTGTCGGTTATGAGAAAAATTGTAAGGTGTCGGTTGTGAAATTTCACTTCTTTGTCCATTTACAACAAACAGGGCAGCCATTGTTTTCCGATTTTAATGTAATAACAATGAGGATAAAGTAAATTTATATTAAATACATGTACATTTCATAAATATTTTTATTTCAATGTTTTGCTAGCGGTGTTGGTTATGAGCTACACAACTGTGCCAGGCTGCACTAGTGAGTTAAACAGTAATATTTTAAAAATAATGAAGAGCATATTTACCCCTGTCTCCAGTCCTTCCCTACAGAAACCCTTACCTTTCACCTTGTTTGAAAGACTTTATTGATATGTTACTTCTACACAAAAAGTCTGTGGGTGTCGGCTATGAGATTTTGCATGCAAAACTCTGGGACATGCATAGAATGGCATATAAATAGAAAATGACATAGCTTTTCCATTATTTAACATATGTTTTTGAAACAACTTAAATACTTCTTTCAGATTTTTGTATAAAAACATAACATTATAATAATTAAATGTATAACATTTCACTCTGAAACTTAAAAATCAAACTCTGGGACAGGGGTCGGTTATGAGATTCAAAATATGAAAGTACAAAAAAAGGCAAAAACATTTTTTAAATGTATTAATAAGCTATTGTGCAGCATAGATTAAAATGTTACCTTTCTAAAAATATAAAATTTTCAATAGGAAATTAATTTTTGAGAAATATGTCAGCCGGACACCAAGTTACATAGTTAGTTGAAAATTCCCCTTTTATATTTCAGGCAGCAGTGTGGAGTAGTGGTTAAAAACCCAACTGTATAAATGGGTAATTGTATGTAAAAATAATGTGATATCTTGTAACAATTGTAAGTCGCCCTGGAGTTTATTATTATAAAATGGTTTAATATCTGTAGTCTGCATGTTATTTAGTACACTGATTTTTAAAATTGTATTTATTTAAGTATTTATTTATTTTTAGGGCAGCAGTGTGTAGTGGTTAGGGCTGTGGACTCTTGACCGGAGGGTTGTGGGTTCAATCCCAGGTGGGGGACACTGCTGTTGTACCCTTGAGCAAGGTACTTTACCTAGATTGCTCCAGTAAAAACCCAACTGTATAAATGGGTAATTGTATGTAAAAATAATGTGATATCTGTATAATGTGAAATAATGTATAATGTGGTATCTTGTAACAATTGTAAATCGCCCTGGATAAGGGCGTCTGCTAAGAAATAAATAATAATAATTTTTAAAGAGGCAGCTACACTTGCAAGCCAACTGAATGTGCTTTTCCAGGTTGTATTTGGTTGTTGAGTAGTGGCGAAAAAAGTAACTATTGTGCGTATTTTTTTTTGTGCGTGACCGTTCAGCGTGAGAGGTAACGGCAGGACGCTTTAGTTACACAGTGTTCAGAAATCAGGATTTAAGAGTTATGTTTTTGTGCATGTTGTACTGGTTTTACTCAAAGTGATTCCTGTTCAGGTATTTATGAATGTGAATAATAAGAGACATGCACTTCTTTCTTGTTTGATAACCAAGAAAAGTAACTGCATTTCTAAAAAGTTAAATTATACAATTATACAGGTGCCAATAAACTAGATTAAACATAAAAACATCGTTTCCTTATTTTCGACTGATCTCCCCGGAGCCTTTTAGATTGATTTTTACATTTTTAATGGACTCGGTCTTGTTGATGGCGTCATGCCTGTTCATTTGGCAAACAAAGCGTCTGCCACACGCGCGCGCGTCGCAAACAAATAAACTTAAATGAAAACAAAATGTAACTTACTTTGTTTTTTATCGTCCACGCCTTGCAAAAACAAACTTACAATGTCGGTATGTATTATTACTGTTGTTGTTGTTCTCTTTTTTTTATATCTTAATCTGTTAGGAGGAAAACAAATCCCGGCCCTGTGTCTACATGACGCAGGCGCGGTCACGTGACAGGGCTGCGTTCCGCAGTGATGTCAGCACGCCAGCGCGACGTGTTTACTGCACGCTAAACTTATACACTCTTCATATGGCATAATATCGGAGTGCAATGAAAGGGAGACGCGCATATTGTGTCAGTGCCCGCATCTATCTGGGTTTGTCTGTACACATGTCATGTAAGATTATGAAGTCAGACTCATGTATGCATAGATATATAGATACCCATTATAATGTACACAAATATACATATTCACATATTATTATTATTATTATTATTATTATTATTATATAGAAGGTGAACTATCAATCTGTCAGATTCGCATGTACACACACTCTCTCTCTCTCTCTCTCTCTCTCTCTCTCTCTCTCTCATTTTATTTAGTATTACCACTTATGATTTTTAAATGTTTTAATTTGCTTAGTTTTACTTTTTTGCACAATTGGTTTATTTGAATGATTGGTTTATTTTTTAGCACATTAGATGTATTGTATGTGTATTTATTCACTTACCCACGCTGTTGGCCGTTTCCACAGCAACGCCACTGAAATGAGCTGCACGGAGCTACTGACTTGTTGCTTTTGATTCCAGGTGTAGACAATATGTAATCAGCTGTGTACTAAAGGTTGGGGCGGGGGCTATCGAAGGAGATTGTGGAGCGAGATCGAGACGCGAGCAGCTGAATACAGCCATCGAGATCTGGGAGTGCACTGGGAGTGCATTGGGAGGATTGGGAGTGTGAAGGAATAAATATATTAAGTTGTATGCAAATTATAACTTTATGCAGTTGGCTAAGTTTTGAGTGCCTCATATAGATAATGGTTGGGGTGAAGTGGTGTAAGGATGGGTGGGGAATGGAATGTAGGATAGCGGGACCATTGGGAGTGCATTGAGAGTGCATTGGGAGGTGCATTGGGAGGTACATTAAGAGTGCATTGAGAGGTGCATTGGGAGTGCATTGGGAGGTGCATTGGGAGGTGCATTGGGAGGTACATTAAGAGTGCATTGAGAGGTACATTGGGAGTGCATTGGGAGGTGCATTGGAAGGTGCATTGGAAGTGCATTGGAAGGTGCATTGGGAGGTGCATTGGGAGGTGCATTGGGAGGTGTATTGGGAAGTGCATTGGGAGGTGCATTGGGAGTGCATTGGGAGGTGCATTGGGAGGTGCATTGGAAGTGCATTGGGAGGTGCATTGGGAGTGCATTGGGAGGTGCATTGGGAGGTGCATTGGGAGTGCATTGGGAAGTGCATTGGGAGTGCATTGGGAGGTGCATTGGGAGTGCATTGGGAGGTGCATTGGGAGGTGCATTGGAAGTGCATTGGGAGGTGTATTGGGAGTGCATTGGGAGCACATTGGGAGGTGCATTGGGAGTGCATTGGGAGGTGCATTGGGAGGTGCATTGGAAGTGCATTGGGAGGTGCATTGGGAGCACATTGGGAGGTGCATTGGGAGGTGCATTGGGAGTGCATTGGGAGTGCATTGGGAGGTGCATTGGAAGTGCATTGGGAGGTGCATTGGGAGTGCATTGGGAGGTGCATTGGGAGTGCATTGGGAGGTGCATTGGGAGGTGCATTGGGAGGTGCATTGGGAAGTGCATTGGGAGGTGCATTGGGAGTGCATTGGGAGGTGCATTGGGAGGTGCATTGGGAGTGCATTGGGAGGTGCATTGGGAGTGCATTGGGAGGTGCATTGGGAGGTGCATTGGGAGGTACATTAAGAGTGCATTGGAAGGTGTATTGGAAGGTGCATTGGAAGTGCATTGGGAGTGCATTGGGAGGTGCATTGGGAGTGCATTGGGAGTGCATTGGGAGGTGCATTGGGAGGGGTATTGGGAAGTGCATTGGGAGGTGCATTGGGAAGTGCATTGGGAGGTGCATTGGGAGTGCATTGGGAAGTGCATTGGGAGTGCATTGGGAGGTGCATTGGGAGTGCATTGGGAGGTGCATTGGGAGGTGCATTGGGAGTGCATTGGGAGCACATTGGGAGGTGCATTGGGAGTGCATTGGGAGGTGCATTGGGAGGTGCATTGGAAGTGCATTGGGAGGTGCATTGGGAGCACATTGGGAGGTGCATTGGGAGGTGCATTGGGAGTGCATTGGGAGTGCATTGGGAGGTGCATTGGGAGGTGCATTGGGAGTGCATTGGGAAGTGCATTGGGAGTGCATTGGGAGGTGCATTGGGAGTGCATTGGGAGGTGCATTGGGAGGTGCATTGGGAGTGCATTGGGAGGTGCATTGGGAGTGCATTGGGAGGTGCATTGGGAGGTGCATTGGGAGGTACATTAAGAGTGCATTGGAAGGTGTATTGGAAGGTGCATTGGAAGTGCATTGGGAGTGCATTGGGAGGTGCATTGGGAGGTGCATTGGGAGTGCATTGGGAGGGGTATTGGGAAGTGCATTGGGAGGTGCATTGGGAAGTGCATTGGGGGGTGCATTGGGAGTGCATTGGAAGGTGCATTGGGAGGTGCATTGGGAGTGCATTAGGAGGTGCATTGGGAAGTGCATTGGGGGTGCATTGGGAGTGCATTGGGAGGTGCATTGGGAGGTGCATTGGGAGGGCATTGGGAGCGCATTGGGAGGTGCATTGGGAGGGCATTGGGAGGTGCATTGGGAGGTGCATTGGGAGGTGCATTGGGAGGTGCATTGGGAGTGCATTGGGAGGTGCATTGGGAGGTGCATTGGGAGTGCATTGGGAAGTGCATTGGGAGTGCATTGGGAGGTGCATTGGGAGGTGCATTGGGAGGTACATTAAGAGTGCATTGGAAGGTGTATTGGAAGGTGCATTGGAAGTGCATTGGGAGTGCATTGGGAGGTGCATTGGGAGTGCATTGGGAGTGCATTGGGAGGTGCATTGGGAGTGCATTGGGAGTGCATTGGGAGGTGCATTGGGAGGTGCATTGGGAGCACATTGGGAGGTGCATTGGGAGGGGTATTGGGAGGTGCATTGGGAGGTGCATTGGGAGTGCATTGGGAGTGCATTGGGAGGTGCATTGGAAGGTGCATTGGAAGTGCATTGGGAGTGCATTGGGAGGTGCATTGGGGGGTGCATTGGGAGGTGCATTGGGAGTGCATTGGGAGGTGCATTGGGAGTGCATTGGAAGGTGCATTGGGAGGTGCATTGGGAGGTGCATTGGGAGTGCATTGGGAGGTGCATTGGGAGTGCATTGGGAGTGCATTGGGAGGTGCATTGGGAGGTGCATTGGGGGTGCATTGGGAGGTGCATTGGGAGGACATTGGGAGGTGCAATGGGAGGTGCATTGGGAGCACATTGGGAGGTGCATTGGGAGGTGCATTGGGAGTGCATTGGGAGGTGCATTGGGAGGTGCATTGGGAGGTGCATTGGGAGCACATTGGGAGCACATTGGGAGGTGCAACGGGAGGTGCATTGGGAGCACATTGGGAGGGTATTGGGAGGTGCATTGGGAGGTGCATTGGGAGGTGCATTGGGAGGGCATTGGGAGGTGCATTGGGAGGTGCATTGGGAGGTGCATTGGGAGGTGCATTGGGAGCACATTGGGAGGTGCATTGGGAGGGCATTGGGAGGTGCATTGGGAGGTGCATTGGGAGCACATTGGGAGGTGCAATGGGAGGTGCATTGGGAGCACATTGGGAGGGCATTGGGAGGTGCATTGGGAGGTGCATTGGGAGGGCATTGGGAGGTGCATTGGGAGGTGCATTGGGAGCGCATTAGGAGGTGCATTGGGAGGTGCATTGGGAGCACATTGGGAGGTGCATTGGGAGGTGCATTGAGAGTGCATTGGGAGGTGCATTGGGAGTGCATTGGGAGGTGCATTGGGAGGTGCATTGGGAGGTGCATTGGGAGGGCATTGGGAGCGCATTGGGAGGTGCATTGGGAGCGCATTGGGAGTGCATTGGGAGGTGCATTGGGAGTGCATTGGGAGGTGCATTGGGAGGTACATTAAGAGTGCATTGGGAGGTGCATTGGGAGGTGCATTGGGAGGTGCATTGGGAGGTGCATTGGGAGCGCATTGGGAGTGCATTGGGAGTGCATTGGGAGGTGCATTGGGAGGTACATTAAGAGTGCATTGAGAGGTGCATTGGGAGGTGCATTGGGAGGTGCATTGGGAGGGCATTGGGAGGTGCATTGGGAGGTGCATTGGGAGGGCATTCGGAGGTGCATTTGGAGGTGCATTGGGAGGTGCATTGGGAGCGCATTGGGAGGTGCATTGGGAGCGCATTGGGAGGTGCATTGGAAGGTGCATTGGGAGCGCATTGGGAGCACATTGGGAGGTGCATTGGGAGGTGCATTGGGAGGTGCATTGGGAGCACATTGGGAGGTGCAT
Source organism: Acipenser ruthenus (assembly GCF_902713425.1). Taxonomy (NCBI): domain Eukaryota; kingdom Metazoa; phylum Chordata; class Actinopteri; order Acipenseriformes; family Acipenseridae; genus Acipenser; species Acipenser ruthenus. The sequence continues at coordinate 9,058,723 of NC_081229.1, forward strand.
TGGGAGGGCATTGGGAGGTGCATTGGGAGGTGCATTGGGAGCACATTGGGAGGTGCAATGGGAGGTGCATTGGGAGCACATTGGGAGGGCATTGGGAGGTGCATTGGGAGGTGCATTGGGAGGGCATTGGGAGGTGCATTGGGAGGTGCATTGGGAGCGCATTAGGAGGTGCATTGGGAGGTGCATTGGGAGCACATTGGGAGGTGCATTGGGAGGTGCATTGAGAGTGCATTGGGAGGTGCATTGGGAGTGCATTGGGAGGTGCATTGGGAGGTGCATTGGGAGGTGCATTGGGAGGGCATTGGGAGCGCATTGGGAGGTGCATTGGGAGCGCATTGGGAGTGCATTGGGAGGTGCATTGGGAGTGCATTGGGAGGTGCATTGGGAGGTACATTAAGAGTGCATTGGGAGGTGCATTGGGAGGTGCATTGGGAGGTGCATTGGGAGGTGCATTGGGAGGTGCATTGGGAGCGCATTGGGAGTGCATTGGGAGTGCATTGGGAGGTGCATTGGGAGGTACATTAAGAGTGCATTGAGAGGTGCATTGGGAGGTGCATTGGGAGGTGCATTGGGAGGGCATTGGGAGGTGCATTGGGAGGTGCATTGGGAGGGCATTCGGAGGTGCATTTGGAGGTGCATTGGGAGGTGCATTGGGAGCGCATTGGGAGGTGCATTGGGAGCGCATTGGGAGGTGCATTGGAAGGTGCATTGGGAGCGCATTGGGAGGTGCATTGGGAGGTACATTGGGAGTGCATTGGGAGGTGCATTGGGAGTGCATTGGGAGGGCATTGGGAGCGCATTGGGAGCGCATTGGGAGGTGCATTGGAAGGTGCATTGGGAGTGCATTGGGAGGTGCATTGGGAGGGCATTGGGAGGGGCATTGGGAGGTGCATTAGGAGGTGCATTGGGAGGTGCATTGGGAGTGCATTGGGAGGTGCATTGGGAGGTGCATTGGGAGTGCCCCGCCCCTATTTATTATTATTTGTATTTTTGTTTACGGCGCGGGTAAAAGCGCTGCGTTTTTTATTATTATATTTAAAAACCCCGTGAGGATGCATGGCTGATCAGCTACTGATTATTTAACTAGCTGACAGTCATGCATCCTTACCAAACGCGTGCAGACTCTGGCCGAGGGATAATAAGATAATTACCAACTAGTTAATCCCTCGGCCAGAGTATATAAACCTGCAGCTCTCTGCACTCGAGGTTGTTGGGTGTACAGAGGAGAGTACGGGGAGCGGAGAGAGCGAGTCACATTTAAAAAAACAATTGCTAAAACGTGCTGGATTCTCCAGCATGACACTTACTTGTTTGTTTGTTGATTCGTTTGGCTCTCGTGCCCTTTTGTTTTGTGTTTTGTTGTTTTGTTTAAACCTTTTGTTTGTTTATTAATAAATACGCTGAGTGCCATTGCACTCAGCTCCAACCGCCCATCCATTGTTTTGGTTTCTACTTCCTGGTCCGTGACGTCACCACTGCGAGCCAGTCTGTCACAGAGGTGCATTGGGAGTGCATTGGGAGGTGCATTGGGAGCGCATTGGGAGTGCATTGGGACCGGTCTTTCACGGAGAGAGTATTGGAGAAGCAGTTGGTGAATTGAGAATTCCAGAACGAGACAAAGAGTCCAGAAGGGGAAGTGAATCGGGGTGCACAGAGCCACACGCAGAGCTGGCCTTTCATAGGAGAGGAGTTGGGATGAGAGACACGAACAGCTGAACACGGCCGTCCAAGAAGTGTGGGTCGGAGAGAAACAGAGAGCAAGGGCAGTCTATGAGAGAGATACATGGCGAGACGCTGAGCATCGTGGATCGCTATATTTAACTACTGATCGCTAAGTGTTTGCTTTATTGTCATATACTGCTGTTGTAGTATACTATAACCGAGTAGTTCTTAGGAACTGCTGTATTATAGGGCTGACTGTATATATATAAATTATGTCCCTTTTACAACAAAAGACATCCTCCTTATTCCTTATTTGGTTGGCTTCATTACATGTATAGATGTGGTTTAACTAAAGCATATTGGATAGGGGCTGCTAGAAGGCTCATAGCTAACTTCTAAGCAGGCAACTATTTATCCAGTTACTCTCACTTATAGTCTCAATTGAGCGCCCGTCTGTAAACAAGAATTCAATCAAACAAATCAACTCCAAAACGATACACAATAAACCCATTTCCACACACAAATTACACCAACTCTAATTTCCCATTAGGACCCAATGAGGATCCGGACATCAACGCTACAGAGACCTTCTATGCAAAAGGGTCTAATTTCAGTGCGCTGTATCGTTTAGCTGCAGTGTCAGTGCACTGTATCGTTTAGTTAGTGTCAGTGCGCTGTATCGTTTAGTTAGTGTCAGTGCGCTGTATCGTTTAGTTAGTGTCAGTGCGCTGTATCGTTTAGCTGCAGTGTCAGTGCGCTGTATCGTTTAGTTAGTGTCAGTGCGCTGTATCGTTTAGCTGCAGTGTCAGTGCGCTGTATCGTTCAGCTGCAGTGTCAGTGCGCTGTATCGTTTAGTTAGTGTCAGTGCGCTTTATCGTTTAGCTGCAGTGTCAGTGCGCTGTATCGTTTAGTTAGTGTCAGTGCGCTGTATCGTTTAGTTAGTGTCAGTGCGCTGTATCGTTTAGTTAGTGTCAGTGCGCTGTATCGTTTAGCTGCAGTGTCAGTGCGCTGTATCGTTCAGCTGCAGTGTCAGTGCGCTGTATCGTTTAGTTAGTGTCAGTGCGCTGTATCGTTTAGTTAGTGTCAGTGCGCTGTATCATTTAGTTAGTGTCAGTGCGCTGTATCGTTTAGTTAGTGTCAGTGCGCTGTATCGTTTAGTTAGTGTCAGTGCGCTGTATCGTTTAGCTGCAGTGTCAGTGCGCTGTATCGTTCAGCTGCAGTGTCAGTGCGCTGTATCGTTTAGTTAGTGTCAGTGCGCTGTATCGTTTAGCTGCAGTGTCAGTGCGCTGTATCGTTTAGTTAGTGTCAGTGCGCTGTATCGTTTAGTTAGCGTCAGTGCGCTGTATCGTTTAGTTAGTGTCAGTGCGCTGTATCGTTTAGTTAGTGTCAGTGCGCTGTATCGTTTAGTTAGTGTCAGTGCGCTGTATCGTTTAGTTAGCGTCAGTGCGCTGTATCGTTTAGTTAGTGTCAGTGCGCTGTATCGTTTAGTTAGCGTCAGTGCGCTGTATCGTTTAGTTAGTGTCAGTGCGATGTATCGTTTAGTTAGCGTCAGTGCGCTGTATCGTTTAGCTGCAGTGTCAGTGCGCTGTATCGTTTAGTTAGTGTCAGTGCGCTGTATCGTTCAGCTGCAGTGTCAGTGCGCTGTATCGTTTAGTTAGTGTCAGTGCGCTGTATCGTTCAGCTGCAGTGTCAGTGCGCTGTATCGTTTAGTTAGTGTCAGTGCGCTGTATCGTTTAGCTGCAGTGTCAGTGCGCTGTATCGTTTAGTTAGTGTCAGTGCGCTGTATCGTTTAGCTGCAGTGTCAGTGCGCTGTATCGTTTAGTTAGTGTCAGTGCGCTGTATCGTTTAGCTGCAGTGTCAGTGCGCTGTATCGTTTAGTTAGCGTCAGTGCGCTGTATCGTTTAGTTAGTGTCAGTGCGCTGTATTGTTTAGCTGCAGTGTCAGTGCGCTGTATCGTTTAGTTAGTGTCAGTGCGCTGTATCGTTCAGCTGCAGTGTCAGTGCGCTGTATCGTTTAGTTAGTGTCAGTGCGCTGTATCGTTTAGCTGCAGTGTCAGTGCGCTGTATCGTTTAGTTAGTGTCAGTGCGCTGTATCGTTTAGCTGCAGTGTCAGTGCGCTGTATCGTTTAGCTGCAGTGTCAGTGCGCTGTATCGTTCAGCTGCAGTGTCAGTGCGCTGTATCGTTTAGTTAGTGTCAGTGCGCTGTATCGTTCAGCTGCAGTGTAGGTGCGCTGTATCGTTTAGTTAGTGTCAGTGCGCTGTATCGTTCAGCTGCAGTGTCAGTGCGCTGTATCGTTCAGCTGCAGTGTCAGTGCGCTGTATCGTTTAGTTAGTGTCAGTGCGCTGTATCGTTCAGCTGCAGTGTCAGTGCGCTGTATCGTTTAGTTAGTGTCAGTGCGCTGTATCGTTTAGTTAGTGTCAGTGCGCTGTATCGTTCAGCTGCAGTGTCAGTGTGCTGTATCGTTTAGTTAGTGTCAGTGCGCTGTATCGTTTAGTTAGTGTCAGTGTGCTGTATCGTTCAGCTGCAGTGTCAGTGCGCTGTATCGTTTAGTTAGTGTCAGTGTGCTGTATCGTTCAGCTGCAGTGTCAGTGCGCTGTATCAGTGCTCTGCACAGTGCCGAATCCCACATCACCAGCAGAGCTGAAATACAATAGGAGTTGTAAGAAGGCAAGAGCGGGTCTTGACAGAACATTTGGAATATTTATACATAGTTTTGCTTGTCAAGCCAAATAACCGTCGCATGTGTGGTGCTTCATAACGTGCCAATCAACTGGGATGACCCTGCCATGCCTTACCCAGGGAGATACCAACCAAACCCAGCTATGATTGGACCTCGACCAGAAGAAAGGGAAGGACAGGAGTTCAATACATCACCACTGTTCACAGTGACATGCGACTACAGTATTTCTATATTGTAAATTAAATGTAATCACAACTGTAATGATTCAAAGAAACTATGTCATACAATGACTTTAATCTACCAAATCCTTTGCACCCCCCCTTCAGACATAAACCGTCTTGATTTTCCGCTGCATACTAACCTGAGGATCAGCTGATCCCCAACTCATTTGTTTGTTGCAATTGGAAGTAACTTAATCCGCAGCTGGGGGTGATCCACAGGAAAGTACCGTAACAGCTACTCCGCAACTTAGTACTCTTGATGCGTACTAACTCTGAATGTTCACTGCAATTGACCCCGTGTCTGCTGGTTTTCATTCCACTGAGCTCTCAACTGCTTAACTAGACCCTTAATTAGACCTTTTTAATTGTTTTCAGCTCTTGCAACAGCTGCAGAGTTCAAGTTACTTATAAAATGTTATAGCTAACTTAAAATTTGCATTAAGGTCTAATTAAGCTAATTATCAGTTCAATTAAGGGTCTAGTTAAGTAATTGGCAGCTCAGTTGGAATAAAAACCAGCAGACACAGTGGGTCGCCTGGACTGGGGTTGGGAAGCACTGTTCTAAACAGACAGAAAGGGATTCATGCTCGCCAGGACGGGAGACTCTTTATAGGGGCGGACCAACATGGAGGAGAGAGTCAGAGCTTCCCTTTAAGAGTTCATTTTATAATAATAATTGATGTAACTTAAAAAAAGGATGGTGAGTAAGTAGATTCAAGAAAATGCACAGAGTCCTTTTCTTCATTCAGTTGATAGGTTTATTGAAATATGCAGGGAGTCTGGTCCCAGGTACAGGACAAACAGAATACTCGTTCTTACAATTGTTGCATGACATTAAATACCCTTCTGCATAGGTGTCTGTCTCTCTCCTCCTCTTTCTCTGACACTTAACCAATAGAAAAGGTACAACTCATTATCCTGTTACCATATATTTCATTTAGTGTGAGTGTGTGTGTGTGTGAGTGTGAGTGTGTGTGTGTGTCTGTGTGTGTAGTCTAGCGTGACGACCTCTGAACTCAGTGCATTCTTCAGACCCCTGGTGCCCCAAAAAGGTCCATACATCTGGTTTTTGTCATCTTCCTTGTTCCTATCTCTCCGTTTTGCCTGAGACCCTTTGAGTCCAGTGGCATTATCTCTTACTCTCCCTGTGAACCTTTGGGTCCAACGGCAGTCCCTGGGAGCCTTTTAGCTCCTTTATGCTTTGTATTCCCAAAAGTCTTAGAGCCTGGCCCCTTCTGGTCCATAGCACTGTTATCTTGTTAGCTTGCAGTCAATGTTGGACAAGAAGCTTGTAGACGCAAGGTCTCTTATCAATTGTTAGCAGTACATGCAATTTGAACCAAACAGTCTGCTATCTGCAATATTAGTTTCTTTTCAGAAAAGAACACCAGTATAGCTCTGCAGTCCACATGCGTAGCAAACTGCTAATCAATTCTCGATCCATGTTTTCCAACAATAATAATAATAATAATACGTATCAGAAATTACTGCACGATGATACCAAAGAAGAAAAAAAGATTGCATTGTAAAAGACTGTGGATAATATTATATTACAAAGCGTAACACCATCTCACTTTCAATGCACATATACGGGACAAAACAACATGGCCCACTTTAAACCATACAACACAAGGAAACCGCGGGCTCCGTCATATTACACTCCGATGTTGTGCCCTTTGAAAAGTGTTGCGCGTACAATAAACACGCCGCACAGCTCCCGACAATATTGTGCTGTTGTACTTGCATCACTGCCTCTGTCGCTGCGGAATGCAACCCTGTCATGTGACCCAGTCAGTGATAAGAGCTTCAGTGACGTATTAAAGGGCGGTCTGCTGAGAGGGGTATTGCTGCAGAGCGCAAACTCACAGCGAGCTGCGTGCGCAACTCGTAATAGACGTCATCATTATACACTACAGACTGTACACAAGAGGCATTAATGGGTTCAATAATAAAGTAGCTTGCTGACTGTGAAAGGAATAAATGGCAAGATCTGCCTCTGTGGAGCTCCTTGTGTAGTGCGTTACTAGAAGAGACCTCAGGATCTTATTATTCAAAAGGGTCAGTAAACTTTTATAACTGTACTCGCATAGGTTTCAATTCTCATTGGCAGAGTGGAGTGATTTATATTTGTGAAAATATAATTACGGGTATCATTTATTCAGTTATACACATGCATATATGTCTTGGCCACTGGAGGTTTGTGTGTACACCACCGACATATGAAGGGTCATTATGCTGTTGTTACCGAGTTAAGGTCTTATCGGGGCATGTTTATATAGCCGATCTAACGTTAATAATTCTAATAACAATTATGAATGGATTAATACATAATTAGGCCATCTCAGTGCAAGAGGATGTGCTAATGTCACCTGCATTTAAAAAGCACCGCATTAACATGAACCCCTGTAACAAATATCCTCCTTAATAAAGTGACGGAATGATTAAAAAAGAAAATCGAAATTGCAGAGCATTGACTGATGCGAAACGTACAAAGACCACGCGTCTGTTGTTCTTCTGTAGGACAGGGGCTGAAATATACAAATATTACAGGATTCAGCTAACGTTAACTGCTGGAGGTGCGTGCACGATGAAATGATTTGGTTGGGTTTTATTGACGGCGGTGCTTATGGTCACGTGGTCGGGGTGTTGCGGGTGGATGAAGCACACTCGGGAGGATGACGTGATTATGAGTTGCGCACGCAGCTCTACGCTGTCTGCGCTCCCAGCGAGAGCGATGACGTGCGAGCTGCGTTCTGCTGCGGTCATTCATATACACAGGAGCCTGCAGGCATGTCATGCACACAGGGTCGTGTGGCTCTTCTTTTTCTCTCTCGCCAAACGGCTTAATATAAATATTAAAAAAAAAGCATATAACAATAATAATCCATCCTGGTTTTTAAAAATATCGATTTAAAAAAAAAAATGTTTTTGCATTTTTTAATTAATGTTTAGTTGTGTTTGACGCACGGGTCTGTCAGACCCTTTGTTTGCAAAATGAACAGGCATGGCGGCATCAACAAGACCGAGTCCATTTAAAATGTAACAAACTAAATGACACCGGGGAATTCAATACAAAATCAGGTAACGATGTTTTTATGTTTAATATTAGCAACATAGTTGAGGTCGAGCATGCTGTCGATATAGCAGGGGCTGCACACCCCGGGGAGGTTATTTGATATGTTGGAAAGTCGTGTGGCTCAGTCACTATATTATACGTCAAATAACAATTCCTAGCTCCCGCATACAAACTCTCAGATGACTGCGAGTTCACCTCATGCTAAGAGTAATTTAAGCCGTGTCTAGTTGATGTGCCAGTTTGTAATCTCTCGCCTATGCATACATATTCACTTTACATCGACAGCAGGTTACGTGATAAAATGGTTAATAGCTGGTTAATACTAAATAAAAACTCGCATAAGTGCCGTTTCACCCTATGAAACGTGTCATGCTAAGGAGTAAATAAAGCCACGTCTCGTTGATTTGCGAGTTGGTAATGTAAACACGCAAAATATGCATTCATATTCACTTAATATTATTATTATTATTATTATTATTATTATTATTATTATTATTATTATTTATTTCTTAGCAGATGCCCTTATCCAGGGCGACTTACAATTGTTACAAAATATCACATTATTTTTACATACAATTCCCCATTTATACAGTTGGGTTTTTACTGGAGCAATCTAGGTAAAGTACCTTGCTCAAGGGTACAGCAACAGTGTCCCACACCTGGGATTGAACCCACGACCCTCCGGTCAAGAGTCCAGAGCCCTGACCACTCCTCCACACTGCTGCCTCATTGTACAGTAGGCTACACCGTGTAATGGTTAATAGCACCTACAAACAAACTCGCAAAGGAATGCTCTTTCACCCTGTGCTATTTTAGACCCTTGAACGGCCTCAGTAGCACTGTATTTCAATAAATAAATAAATGCACTTTTTTTTCCAGCAGCTATTAAACAGAATCCCGTGTGCTGCCATGGACAGTGTGAAGATGGAATCTGTCCAGATTAAAGAGGAGTTCCCTGAACTTGAACTGGTCCCCATTAGAGTGGAGTTCTCTGGGCTGGCTTCCCTCCCCATTAAACAGGAGCTCTGTGAGATGCAATGGGACAGCAGCCAGCCAGAGGTCTCTGAGATTAAAGCTGAGCACAATGAATTGGAGATCCCCCAGACAGAAGAACCCCTTCCTGTTAAACAAGAAGAGGTGCTGGAAACTGACCGTATTAAACAGGAGCCCCCTGAAGTAGAGTTTGAGCACATGGAACCAGTGAAGGAAGAATCTGAGGACTTCAAACCAAACATCCCTGAGCTGGAGCCTGTATGCCTGCGGGAGTGTAGCATGGTGCTGGAGAGAATCTGCGTGAGAGAGCAAGGCGCTGGAGAGGAAGGCTCTCCCAACAGCACACAAGGAGGTGGAAAGGAAGACGGGCGCTCCCATTCAGAATGCAGTCTAGCAGGTGAGTGACTCCCAGTAGCTGTGACATTGTCATTCTAGATTGTGTGATATCCACACTTCAAATCAGTCGACCGCGCTGAAAAAAAATTGAAACGTACATGCAGTGCAACTGTACTGCCCGATTTGTCGACCTGCAGCTGCAGGCACGACCCAGTGAAATCGCAGGCACGACCCAGTGAAATCGCAGGCACGACCCAGTGAAATCGCAGGCACGACACAGTGAAATCGCAGGCACGACCCAGTGAAATCGCAGGCACGACCCAGTGAAATCGCAGGCACGACACAGTGAAATCGCAGGCACGACACAGTGAAATCTCATACATTGTTTCTTACCTAATAATGCACATGTACTTGTGAGTAATTTGAGTTGAATTATGTATATAACAATCCCTATATATCTCTCTTAAAGTTAGTACAGATACACTGACAGCGTGTTTTTCATATGGACAGGTGATTCATTACATTAGAACTGGAAGAATTGACATCGAATGCCTTCTGTTTCATTCAGCTTGGTTAGTGATCTCAATTCACAATATTTTCTAGATGTACATTTTATTAAAACATGGAAAGTCTAAAATCACCTGTGTATAGAAAGACAACATAACACATTATTTACTCTATTGTACACGTTATCATGCCAACTTTAAAAGCAGTATTTTACTGCATAGCCATAAATAAAAATGATCTGTACTACAACATCTGTGCAGCAGTTTCTGAAGGACCCCTAAACCGGTTACTAAGCAACCCAGCTCAGCGCTTTTAGTATGTCAGTTAAAATGCCACAATAAACTGTCAGCGAAATACAGTATTAAGAACAAACAATTCATTAAAAAAAATTAAAGGAGAACACACATGGTGTTAATCGTAGTATTATACCCCTTCCCTTCGATGTAGCGCCGTAACAGAGCCTCCAAAAACTCTGAATAGGGCATGACAGGGAGGACCCCAAGGGTGTCCTTCACAGTGCCATTTAATATCCCAACCATACTGTTTATAAATTAAACATCTTGAAAATAAATGAACCATACTGTTTATAAATTAACCACACTGTTTGTAAATGAACCACACTGTTTATAAATGAACCATACTGTTTATAAATGAACCATACTGTTTATAAATTAACCACACTGTTTATAAATGAACCATACTGTTTATAAATGAACCATACTGTTTATAAATGAACCATCTTGAAAATAAATGAATTGTTTCCTGAACGGCACCTCATAGTTAAATCTTTCTTGGTGTTGTTATTTTGATAGTTATTTTTGAGGTTGAATATTTCAGTCCAGGTTTGACAGCACTTATGTGATCCTAAACCACTCTTCATTACTAATATTTAAATCCAAAATAAATACAATTCCAAATAAAATAAAAAATCAGTGTTGAAATATTTTTATTGGGTTTTACAGTTACCAGAAATATAGAATGAACAGCAAAAATGAGGTCATTGGCGTGCCAGAGCCCAAGGACCTTTTAATTTCAAGGGGCTAGCAGCCACTGGCCTTATAAATATGAATAGATTTAAATTAAATAAAAAATAAATATATTACACCACGATGCGCTCAGCACAAGTTGGCATCTCAAAGTAAAGGCTTAACTTTGTGTTTTAAAACTGGTGTAACCCAGTGCAAGCCCCCACAGCTGAAATTCACATGCTTTAATCCACTCCTCCACCCAGCCACATGCCCGAAGCCTACAAGCAGTCCCTCTTACTTTCTTTCCTGTTTATATTTTCCAGGTTCCAGTCCAGCAGCTAAAGCGAGGGCGGACAGTGGAGAATATCCTGACTGTGGAAAAGGTTTCACCCAGTTAGGACATTTTAAAATGGACCAGCGAACTGATACAGCAGAGAAACCATATCGCTGCTCTGACTGTGGGAAAAGCTTCAGTCAGTCAACCAACCTTGTTTCACACCAGCGAACTCACACAGGAGAGAAACCCTATCACTGTTCTGACTGTGGGAAAAGCTTCAGTCAGTCCGGACACCTTGCTTCACACCAGCGAATTCACACAGGAGAGAAACCGTATCGCTGCTCTGACTGTGGGAAGAGTTTCAGTCACTCGGGAAACTTGAAGACACACCAGGTAATTCACACAGGGGAGAGACCGTATCGCTGCTCTGACTGTGGGAAAAGTTTCAGTCAATCAGGAACCCTGATAGCACACCAGCGAAATCACACGGGACAGAAACCGTATTCCTGCTTTGACTGTGGGAAGAGTTTCAGTGTTTCAGGAGACATGAAAAATCACCAGAGAATTCACACAGGCGAGAAACCGTATCGCTGCTCTGACTGTGGGAAAAGTTTCAGTCGGTCAACACACCTGAAAACACACCAACGAATTCACACAGGCGAGAAACCGTATCGCTGCTCTGACTGTGGGAAGACTTTCGGTCAGTCAGGAGACATGAAAAATCACCAGAGAATTCACACAGGAGAGAAACCGTATCACTGCTCTGACTGTGGGAAGAGTTTCAGTCGGTCAGCTCACCTGAAAACACACCAGCGAATTCACACAGGCGAGAAACCGTATCGCTGCTCCGACTGTGGGAAGAGTTTCAGTAGGACAGACAGCCTTGTTTTACACCAGCGAATTCACACAGGAGAGAAACCGTATTGCTGCTCCGACTGTGGGAAGAGTTTCAGTAGGACAGACAGCCTTGTTTTACACCAGCGAATTCACACAGGAGAGAAACCGTATCACTGTTCTGACTGTGGGAAGAGTTTCCATGTTAAACACAACCTTCAAAAACACAAACAAATTCACAGTATGGACAGAGATTAAGGGGGTCAGTATTTTCAGAAAATCCACCCTATCTTTTAATAAACACTTTCTACACACCGTGTGGCTGCAACTGTCGCTACTGCCTGCGCTCTCCGCTTTAGGTATCGCCCCTCACACCAGGCATCACCAGGTTCGAGGCTGGCGGGGTCAGCTTCTAGCAGCACCTACACAAGCTACTGCAACAACACACAACCGTTTTGTGAGAGAGTGACTTACTGAGCTTCGGCTAATTTTAAAACAGTGAACTTCAGCATGTTTCAAGCTGTATCTCAGCTAAGAAAATTACTATTAGCTAAAATGTGATCGAGGATGAAATTGACAATTCAATTAAACTGGTCTGCTTAGTGATTCTTATTAGACTTTGCTGCTCAGCCTGACAAAGACTTAAGAACATAAGCAAGTTTACCATCGAGAGGAGGCCATTCGGCCCATCTTGCTCATTTGGTTGTTAGTAGCTTATTGATCCCAGAATCTGATCAAGCAGCTTCTTGAATGATCCCAGGGTGTCAGCTTCAACAACATTACTGGGGAGTTGGTTCCAGACCCTCACACTTCTGCATAAAAAAGTGCCTCCTATTTTCTGATCTGAATGCCCCTTTATCTAATCTCCATTTGTCCCCTGGGTTGACATTGTCTATACCTTTTAGGATTTTGAATGCTTGAATCAGATCACCGCGTAGTCTTCTTTGTTCAAGACTAAATAGATTCAATTCTTTTAGCATGTCTGCATACAACATGCCTTTTAAACCCAGGATAATTCTGGTTGCTCTTCTTTGCACTCTTTCTAGAGCAGCAATATCCTTTTTGTATCGAGGTGACCAGAACTGAACACAATATTCTAGGTGAGGTCTTACTAATGCATTGTAAAGTTTTAACATTACTTCCCTTGATTTTAAATTCAACACTTCTCACAATATATCAGTCTAATAGAGGTCTCTTAACACAGGTGGTCTCTTAAGAGGGCACATAACTTATGAATTATCTATTTGTCTCTGACATGCTTTCCTGTAATTATGTACATCTTACATACACTGTAAAAGCCAGAAGATGTAATATGAACAAAAAGAAGTATGTCATTTAATAACATTCATTTAGAAATTGCATTTACAAAACAAATTATTTTGTGAAAGTAATGAATGCTTGCTGGTCTCAGGTCACACAAAATGTTTTAAATCCTTTTCAAATTTCAATGCCTGTGTCTGTCTTTCAGCTACGTGTTGATTCATTGCATCCTGAAACCAACGCCAGCATAAGCTTAAGATCTTTTTCGATTACCACGCACATTGTTTTCATACTCTTCATAAGTGTGGCTTGAATTTTCCTTTTAACAGTTTGCCTTTAAGTCTTAAGCCGCCACATCCTAATTATGAGAACATTCTGTTAAATTAGCGGAAAGAACAACACAACACGAAACTGATACATTGGAAGCTACCGAGTTCCCAGGCAAGTGCGAGAATGAAATGCAAGTTAAAGTAGCAACTGGGGGAAGTGATTCATGTCATTGCAAATAATGAAGAAGGTGAAACAGAATCAGCAAGTCAGTCAGGACATCAAGGTAAAAAGAAGTGGCTTTGTTTAGTAATTAACAATTAGTAATTTAGTAATTAGTAATTGGACAGCAGTGTGGAGTAGCGGTTAGGGCTCTGGACTCTTGACCGGAGGGTTGTGGGTTCAATCCCTGGTGGGGGACACTGCTGCTGTACCCTTGAGCAAGGTACTTTACCTAGATTGCTCCAGTAAAAACCCAACTGTATAAATGGGTAATTGTGTGTAAAAATAATGTGATATCTTGTAACAATTGTGAGTCGCCCTGGATAAGGACGTCTGCTAAGAAATAAATAATAATAATTAACAGTTTAATTAAGATATTCAATCAGCTCAAAACACGGTCACGTGAACAAATATAAAAACCTAAAACTTCAAGCCCTAGTTCTTTCTGTTTCACAATGCTGTATCTGCTTCTTTCTAGTGCCAAATTGTTCAGCAGTTTTTCTGGCACTTACTGTCTTTACAAGTTTAGTAACTTGAATTCTGTCATCTAGGGAGGACCTTTTGTTTCTCCATATTTTCTCTCTTTACAAGAGAGCGCTGTTGTTTTTGATTACAGATAAAAGACTGCTCAATACAGTTAAATAAAAGCACAGATATCCTTGGGAGGAATTTCAAGTGGTCTCTGAGACCAGGTGGTTGCATGAGCAGGTTTGAGTGTATGAATGTAAAATGAAAGATTACCCTGCAAACAAAGATTCCACAGGAAGTGCTGTCCTGCTGCTTCGGATGGGGAACATGACCACCTCCATACTGGCAGACCTTTCTTAAAAAGCTCTATAAAAAGAAGAAAAAAAATGGACCCAAAATTTAAAATGGTTAACAATGTCTCAAATTAGCAAAAAAAAAAAGTTAATTTAAAAATTCACAAGAAAAAGTATTGTCATGATATTAATACTGCGGTTGCATTAAAAACACATTTTTAAATAACCTTACTTCACGAACTTGTGGCATTTCTGCAGTGCTCGACATCTGTTTGTTGTTCTACAAGAGAATTGAGGTACGCTGCTTTTTTCACTGATACATAGCCTATAACACACAAAGTGTATGCATTGTGTGTAGTTTGTTTACTGTAGGCTCAAACACCTTACAGTTCTTTGTGTGCATACCTGGATCATTACTATTCCTGTCAGGCTATAAACCATTGTAACAAACGTAGTGTGACAGGGCAGGCACCCGGCACATTAAAATGGTGAGTATTCATTTAAAATGTTTATCCTCCTGTGTGGCTGATAATGGAAAATATACAAAATATGTAGCTAATACTTCAAGAAGGAGTTAGGGTTTGGTTTCTTTGTTTTTGTCTATGAATAGAAACACAGGAGTGCCCTGTTTTGATCCCTCAGTTCTGTTGTGTGTTGTGATTTCCACCAAAGTCTGTGTAAAAGAGCCCAGAAAAGTGTACAAAGCAAAGTGCTTTACCAGAGTAGACACAATTATACATCTCAAGCTTCATTGACAAGGGAATTGAAAGATCTACTTTAGAAAACGAGGATGTTCTGAATGAATACTACTCTTGTCATGACACAGGTGTATAATGCTTCCAGAGTTATGCCGGTGCTTAGCACTAATGTCCAGTGAGGATGATCATTCACAGCACCCAGTAGCACCTTACACTGGGATGGATCAGCCTGCAAAGGCATGTCCAGATTATTTGCAAGATAAATTTGCATCATTCCTTAACAATTTACTCAGTACACAAAATTACTAACCGCTGTCACAGAGGGGGCTTCCTATTTCAAATGTGTGTCTTTGCATAACTGTCTGTGAGGATGGCTTGGTCTGCTGCAGTGTTGTGTCTCTGTACCAGTGAAAGTATGGATGCATTTTCACCTGTAATATTTCATTTTGGTCAATTTGGTAAAAACAATAAAATGATTCAAAATAAATGGTTTAATGGTATTCATGTTAAATGATTTTATAGGAAGTCTCGGATAATGACAGCCTTTCTAGAAAACATGTATTACTGTTATTATAGTCATAGTAATTTAGCTAAAGCTTAAGTTGAAAGTCATGTCAAGAATGCTTACACTGTTCTTAACCAATTTAAGGAAAGAAATCCAAAAAATTAAAATCTTTACTTGACAAAGACAGAAAGATTAGCTCAGTCATATTGCACTGTTTTGTAATTATATATATATATATATAAAGTTTCATTTAAAGTATAGTTTAAATCATTAAATACCTCACTTTCAGGCTCCTGGTCTGGTTTCAGACGGTGAAGATCAGCATCACAGATTTTTTAGATCCCAATTTTGGAAACTAAAATGTGTCCAGTGCTACAATTCCACACATGACTGCATGTAAAATACATGTAAGCCACAAACAGCAATGTTATGCAACTATAAACGCAGAGGAATGTGAGGTGACACTGTTAGAACAGACAGGCTTCCTTTGTAAGAAGTCACTTCAGAGTGTACCTCAAAGGTGCTCTATTACTAAAGACACCTCAGGACTGAAGCATGGTGTTCTCTACGCATGCCTCTTCATACACACCGTTTCAGTGTATGTGTAAATACACAAGATAAGACCGATTGTATTTTCCCTCAACAAAAAATGTAACACAGAAAGAATGCAGGACAGTAGAGAAGAATACTTCATCACAAGTTCAAAGCTGTTGCTCTGCAATGGTGTTGTAGTGAACAGCTAGGGCAGCATAACAACTAACTTACACTGTAAGTGCTTTTGGTGGATCCAGTCGGGGTCACTCCATGACTTTGTGTTCCAGTGCCTGTCTGAAAAGGTGTTTTTTGGGGGATCAAGTGAACCAGCTGTTTCCTTCATGGGAAGTACTCTGGGCTCCACTGAGACAGTAGCTGTCTGGATGAGAGACACTTTGGGGTCAGGTATTTGAAGAGCATCCAAGACGTTTGGCATTTGGGGATCAAGTGCCCTACATACTTCACAAGATCTAGGTGACTGAGCTGCAGGTTGGATAAGTGATCCATTCAGCTCTGATGATTAAGTGAGTATCTGGATTGACAGCACCAGGGCCGCCTGGAGCCGTCATGGGCCCCGGGGAAGGATTGGTATGTCCCGCTGCCCCCCCCCCCCGGTACTACATTCATCCGACTTTGTAGTTTACTGTAGTCTAAACCAAGCAATGATACTTGCAATCTTAGCAGTGTCTGAGGAAGATCATTTCAACCGATACAGTATTTTGATAATGGGTTTGATATCTCAATATCTCAATGCAGCAGGATAGTTTACTCTTTCTCAGAGTAGTTGTGTTTAAGTTATTTACAGTATTCAAACTTTTTTTTAGGTAAGTGAATAAATAATTTTTTTTGTACAAACTGCACGTGTAATAGTGTTTAATCGTAAGCTTACTTAACATCAAATAACATACGTTTTTAGCATAAACTACATTAGATATGGTGTTGCTATACACTGTTTAAATTAAATTGATTTCAAGTTAGCTTTAACATTTTCTAAGTAACTTGAACTCTTCAGCTGTTTAAGAGCTGAAAACTATTAAAAAGGTCTGATTAAGCAAATGATCAGTTCAATTAAGGGTTTAATTAAGTAATTGAGAGCTTGGATGGAATGAAACCCAGCAGTACAGGGGGTCCCCAGAAGCAGGATTGGGAAACCCTGCTCTAGAGGATACTAAAACACAATACTAAGTTAGTCTAGCAATTTCTGTAGACTAAAGACTTGTGGTATTGTACTAACTGGAACAAACATTTTAAAAAATCCAAAAATGTATTTACAACTTTTATGAAACTGAACTTTTCAGAACCAAAAATTATATAAAATGATTTGAAATCTGGGGAAAAATAAAAACACATTTTGCAAAACATTTGCAACAAAACCAGTTGCATCCTTCTTTAACTTATTCAACTTCACGGCCTATTTTATATATAAAAAAGAATAAATAATTCCAGTACGACATTCCAGTGTCTCTGCTTTCAGCCTCTTCCACAGGGAAGGAAGCATGCAATCTGCTTACAAGTGTATCCCGTGCAGCTGTGCGCTGCAGAGTCTCTGTGGAATCCCTCAGCCATCCTCCACAGTTTCAATACAATGTTTTATACACTCTGTGAAATAAAGTTTTTCTCCATTATATAATTTTGCACGACTACTGGCCATGATTGCCTTCGTATGAATGTACTGAGAAATTAAGCTCTTATAGGCTATACCTAAAATAAGTAGTCAGCAATTCTGATTAGATTTACACCTTTTATATTCTACAATACACCTTTGGTCCTTTAAACGAATGCATGTGTTTTGTGTGTGAATTAAATAATGAGGACTAATACAAGTTTTGTTCATCCTGTAATGCAGATTCGTTAATGTTGGTGGTGTTTTAGGACAATTTGATTATGCATGTGAATTTGTTTTAAGACATATTCTTATGCAATTCAGTATTTACTTTTGTGCATAAATACATTTCCATACATAATATTCTTAAACTCAAAAAATGTAAATTAAAAAACAATAATTAAGATGGTAGGTTTCTTTAAAAAGAAAATCGATCTTGTAATGAAATGTAACACTCGTAAAATATATCAGCTGGGGATCAGCTAGTCCTGAACCTTGTTCCCCATCTTTTATTGCAATTGGTACGAAGTTAGTACGCAGCTGGAGATGATCCTGAGATAGCAAGATTAGCTAGTCCACAACTTAATACACAGCTCCATACGAAGGCCCTGTCCACACTACATAACCGATCTGGAGAGCCGTACTCAATAATGTTTTAATTAATCCAGCTCAAAGCGTCCATGCTGAAGTATCGTTTCATGTTTAGTCAGGCTTTAATGCCTCCACACACTATTAAAATAGTTTGGTTACAGTTCCTAGCAGCGCAACGAACAGTGGAAGTGGATACGATAGTATCCCACCATGCACTGTATTTTATTTTAAAATAATCTGATATGCTTCATATTAATAGAGGTGCATATTGCTAAAATGAAATAAAACAAGTATTTTGTAAAAAGTAAATGCACACACACACACACACGTAGGGCTTGAAGTTTTCAGGTTTTATTTGTTATCGGGTGACGTCCCTTTGAACAAATTGAGCTGATTCTGTTTTCATAATTAACTCAGACAAAAGCTGTAATTAAAAAACACAATCTTTGTTTTTACCTTCATATCTTGCTTGAGCCTAATTCCGGTCCCCTTCATTTTATTTCAAACGGAGCTGACAAATCAGGTGAATTGTTCATCCCTGATCCTATGTTTAACTCGCATTTCTTTTTTGCAGTGACCTGTGCTTTTGTTATTTTCCTCACTAGTTTAACAGAGGTGTCCTGACAGCTAAGGATAAAAATGAATACCCAGTGGGGAGTGTGCACTGATAGCAAGTCCTTCAGGTGCCTGTTCTGAGTATTTCGCCAAACATATCTGAAAGCATTTGGGGATACTGGAGGAAACACAAAAGATGTATTTCGGTATTACAGCGTCCACACTTCTGACAAACCGCACGACCTGATGCGATCTAATCTAGAATCCGATCTCTCTGACAAACCGGGGTGTGGAGTGTGCCAGAACGGTGAGGTATTCGATTCTTTCTTTAGCATGGTTTCGTATTAATCAAATCATCCAATCAGCACACACCGGGTTTAATTATACAGTCAAGTCTCATTAGAACTCAGATTACACACATTTCATCAGAACACAGCTTTTTAACAAGGTCCTGGGCTGATTGTAATAATCTCACACAATACTCCTGATAAAAACACAAGCTCACTCGTATACACACACATTTCATTTCAGTTTGTTGAAATGTAAGCAAACACTTAATCTTGTATACAGTACTTGGTTAACTTGATAATATACTGGCCTGTTTCTAGGATTTTTATGCAGAAATGGCACAGAGTGAGAGACTTGCCAGCAGTGAATAAAGAACAGAACTCCCCACTGTGTCTGCAGAATTCTGAACAGGATAGAGAAAAGCAACGTGTCCTTTGTTCATTAACACACACATTGTGTTCAGGGGCTGGCGTGGGTGCAGTAGATTGTTGTATGACTTATATTGTAACACTTGAATGTATTTGTATTTGCTTGCGATTGTATTTGCTTGCGATTGTAAGTCGCCCTGGATAAGGGCGTCTGCTAAGAAATAAATAATAATAATAATAATAATAGTAGATAAGCCGTGCCATAGACTCCTCATAACATGAAGGTTTTCACTGATCCCTTAACAGAAACTAAACATGTTAAAACCACACACTAATCAGCATTAATACTGAACAGAAATGTAAAACAGGGGTAAAAATCGAGTTTCAGTGTCTACACAGCAGCATTTCCTCAGGACGGAAAAAAAGGTTTGTGTCAAAGCATCTTTTGCATCTGTATTTATCTATACTACAAGATAAATAAATCCCTTGCAAAATCTGTAGAGGGCAGCACCACCACCATGTTTATTTCCATTACCATACTGCATGTTCTGTTATTTACAAAAGCAGCACAAATACAAGCATGGACCATGCACATTGCAAAGTTACACATCGCACAATATTCACTTATTTATGACATAATACAGCCATGGGACACTATCATTTTTCATTAGTTTTAGAATCGTGATGAATTTACAAGACAAACCCTCCAGGCGGTTGTCCAGTAAGGACGGTGCAGTCTTGTCTCTGGGATGCTACATACCGGGGTCGGGATACTCGTTCCCATCAATGTATTTATTTTCAAGTCTATGCAGTTTAAATGCTAAACCCTGAAACTCAGAGTTGAATTGCATTTTTATCATATAAAATGCATGGTCTGATAAACAAAACAGTAATTACACAGGGATTTAATATGTAAGGATAACGTTTTTTTTTCTTCCTCATGATAGGACAGCCCCATTGAACACAGTCTTTAAGGTTTCTCTCCTGTGTGAATTCGCTGGTGTGTTTTCAGGTTTCCCGCCTGAGTGAAACTCTTCCCACAGTCAGAGCAGCAATACGGTTTCTCGCCAGTGTGAATTCTCTGGTGGAAAACAAGGCTGTTTGACTGACTGAAACTCTTCCCACAGTCAGAGCAGCGATACGGTTTCTCTCCTGTGTGAGTTCGCTGGTGTGCTTTCAGGGTTCCTGAGTGACTGAAACTCTTCCCACAGTCAGAGCAGCGATACGGTTTCTCTCCTGTGTGAATTCGCTGGTGTGCTTTCAGGTTTCCCGCCTGACTGAAACTCTTCCCACAGTCAGAGCAGCAATACGATTTCTCTCTGTGAATTTGTTGGTGTAAAACAAGGCTATCTAACCGACTGAAACTCTTCCCACAGTCAGAGCAGCAATACGGTTTCTCTCCTGTGTGAATTGTCTGGTGGAAAACAAGGTTGCTTGACCGGCTGAAACTCTTCCCACAGTCAGAGCAGCGATACGGTTTCTCTCCTGTGTGAGTTCGCTGGTGTTTTTTCAGGGTTCCTAACAGACTGAAACTCTTCCCACAGTCAGAGCAGTGATACGGCTTCTCTCCTGTGTGAGTTCGCTGGTGGGAAACAAGACTGTCTGCCCTACTGAAACTCTTCCTACATATAGAGCAGTGATATGGTTTCTCTCCTGTGTGCATTCGCTGGTGTGAAACAAGGCCATCCGTCCTATTAAAACTCTTCCCACAGTCCGAGCAGCGATATGGTTTCTCTCCAGTGTGAGTTCGCTGGTGTGAAACTAAGTGTCCAGACTGACGGAAACTCTTCCCACAGTCAGAGCAGCGATACGGTTTCTCTCCTGTGTGAGTTCCCTGGTGTATTTTTAAATGTCCTAACTGGGTGAAACCTTTCCCACAGTCAGGATATTCTCCAGCGCCCGCCCTCGCTTTAGCTGCTGGACTGGAACCTGGAAAATATGAACAGGAAAGAAAGTAAGAGGGACTGCTTGTAGGCAGGACAGCAGTGTGGAGTAGTGGTTAGGGCTCTGGACTCTTGACTTGAGGGTTGTGGGTTCAATCCCTACTGGGGGACACTGCTGCTGTACCCTTGAGCAAGGTACTTTACCTAGATTGCTCCAGTAAAAACCCAACTGTATAAATGGGTAATTGTATGTAAAAATAATGTGATATCTTGTAACAATTGTAAGTCGCCCTGGATAAGGGCGTCTGCTAAGAAATAAATAATAATAATAATGTGGCTAGGTGGGGGAGTGGATTAAAGCATGTGAATTTCAGCTGTGGGGGCTTGCACTGGGGTACACCAGTTTGAAATAGTGAAGTTAAACTTAACGAGTAAGTAGCGGGGTTCTGAAAAATACACGTCTCCACGTGTTGCTACAACTGTTTAAATAACATACCTGTCATTTCTCTTTTCATTGTCAACATCCTGACAACCTTTCACACTTCTAGTTTTAAAGTCTTGTGGTGGAGTGTCCCTCCCCTGTTTATTATTTATTGATATTATGATTTATATGTTTATATGACAGCGAAGGCCAATATTATTTTGTTATTGTTTTATATATTTTTTTTTAAAACCTCGTGAGGATGCGTGACTGATCAGCTAGTGATTTATTTAACTAGCTGACAGTCACGCATCCTTATTAAACTCGTTCAGACTACGGCCGAGGGGTAATGGGTTCATTAATTAATAGCTAGTTAAGCCCTCGGCCAGAATATAAAGGCCAGCAGCTGTCCACGCTCAGGGGAGAGGGTCAGAGGAAAATAAAAAGAAACGATTGCCACTTAGTGTGAAGCATCCTGAAGGTACTCGGATCTGTTTGTTTGTTTCTATTTGTTTGGCCAACGTGCCCTTTTGTTTAAGTGTTTTTCGTTTGTGCAAATCTTTTGTTTCTGTTTAATAAAATACTGAGCACCGTAGCGGCTCAGTTTCACCCACCATTCCTTGTTTTGGTTTTGTGTCCCTGGTCCGTGACGTCACCACACCTGCGCATGGCAACCACTCTGTCACAAGTCTGTTTCAAAGCTCTTTTCACAATGTCTGCTCTAGTGCACTGATAGTGTAAGGATTATTGCCCACATTGTCAAACAGGTAACACGGCAATAACGATCCATGACATGGTACGGAACACGGAACAAAAAAACAAAACAAACAGAGAGCACTTATGCTTTTTTGTATCTCTCTTCCTATAGTGATTTACAGGACAGATCTCACACCCCAGTGCACTAGAGCAGACATTTTGAAAAGAGCTGTGAAACAGACTTTAAAGTTATGTTGAAAATGTTGTCAGGATGTGAAAAGAAAAATGACATGCATGTTATTTAAACAGTTGTAGCAGCACGTGGGGACGTGTAACGATATATTTTTCAGAACTCAGCTACTTGCTCTTTAAAAAGCCTGAAGCGAAGCCTGATGCTGGTGAAACCGATCCCCGAAATCAAAATCTGCCTTCAATGTTCTCCTGTAATGTTTCAGGTCTATTTCCTCTACAATTATATCTTTTTCAACACCATTAATTGCACGTTTACAACAATATTCATATATCATTATACATTTTTACATTTATAATGATATCTACATTACTTTAGTGTTTCTCCCCCGTGCTCTAATACATACACCCCCCCCCCCCCCGAGCAATGGCAACATGCTAACTATATCTGAAGTTCACCAGTAGAGAGTCCTATCTTTAACTGTTTGGAGTGGTACAGGAAAAACAAATAGCTAGTAATGTAACCTACATGCTCCGTCCCTCCCTCTCAACCACACTGTGGATATCACGCAATCTAGAATGACAATGTCACAGCTACTGGGAGTCACTCACCTGCTAGACTGCATTCTGAATGGGAGCGCCCGTCTTCCTTTCCACCTCCTTGCGTGCTGTTGGGAGAGCCTTCCTCTCCAGCGCCTTGCTCTCTCACACAGATTCTCTCCAGCACCACGCTACACTCCCGCAGGCGTACAAGCTCCAGCTCAGGGATGTTTGGTTTGAAGTCCTCAGATTCTTCCTTCACTGGTTCCATGTGGACAAACTCTACTTCAGAGGGCTCCTGTTTAATATGGACAGTTTCCAGCACCTCTTCTTGTTTCACAGGAAGGAGTTCTTCTGTCTGGGGGATCTCAAATTCATTGTGCTCAGCTTTAATCTCAGAGACCTCTAGCTGGCTGCTGTCACATTGCATCTCACAGAGCTCCTGTTTAATGGGGAGGGAAGCCAGCCCAGAGAACTCCACTCTAATGGGGACAGGTTCAAGTTCAAGGAACTCCTCTTTAATCTGGACAGATTCCATCTTCACACTGTCCATGGCAGCACACGGGATTCTGTTTAGTAGCTTCTGGGGGGGAAAAAAAGCATTTATTTATTATTTATTTATATTCAGTGCTACTAAAGCTCATTCAAGGGGCCGACAAATCTGGCCTTAATAGCAGGGGTGGCTTTACTATTGAAGGGACAGAATTTCTTACATGTTTATAATACCATAAGTTGTATCTGTCTAGAGTCTGGTTTGAAGAATGATGAATGAAAGTTGGAGAGCTGAAGATGTTTTTTTTTTTTTTAGCTGCATCTCTGACTGGGAAGAGGCTTTCGAAGGACGCTGCGGCGAGCTTCAGAGTATCCACAGGACAAAATAGAAAATAAAGTGGCTACACAGGTCGGTATAGCCTCGAAAACAGTCAATAAAGACAATAAAGGACTGGCAGCTGCCAATCAATGTTATCTCTCAAAAATAATAAATGCCTTTCCGCGTCTCCTTCTGTCGCCCTCTCTCCTCACACACAGCCTCCGAGTGAGCTGTCGAAGCCCCGCCTCTCTCCTCACACACAGTGTCCGAGTGAGCTGTCGAAGCCCCACCTCTCTCCTCACACACAGCGTGCGAGTGAGCTGTCGAAGCCCCGCCTCTCTCCTCACACACGGCGTCCGAGTGAGCTGTCGAAGCCCCGCCTCTCTCTTCACACACAGCGTCCGAGTGAGCTGTCGAAGCCCCGCCTCTCTCCTCACACACAGCCTCCGAGTGAGCTGTCGAAGCCCCGCCTCTCTCCTCACACACAGCGTCTGAGTGAGCTGTCGAAGCCCCGCCTCTCAGCTCGAGCTGCACGGCTTCTCCAACACATTTTAAAGATAATTGATGCTAATAATATATCTATAAAGAAATATTTTATGTCCACATGACTCAGCATTAAAGAATATATATTATAATTATTTACCTTGTATACTTGTATTATATATATATATATATATATATATAGTCATTGTAAAAAAAAAACTATGTTAATGCAGCAGTTAGGGTTGAACTCATTGCCACAAAAGCAAGGAAATGGGGTTTTTAACCCTTACTCTCCATTCCCATCCCCACACAAGCAACCGCAGACTGCTGTCATCAGGTAAGACAGAGAACATGTTGCATCAATGGATCTACATGTACACTTCAACACATACACCAGGCTGTAGAACCGTATCAACCTTATAAAAATAGAGCTATATTTGCAGCTCACGCCTGGTATGAAGAGATGGCTGCCAAGTGCACTTTGAGGGTCGTCAACCATAGACCCGACTGGGAGGGACCAGAGGTAATCCAGGATGCTCGCCACCCCGCAGGACAGGGGGTCTAGCTCCATGCCCTGACACCAAATGGAAAATCTCTTCAATTTGAAGGCGTAGCACTGGTGGGTCGACTGCTTCGGAGATGCCTGAATGACATGCAGATCATACTCTTTTTCCCCTTTAATTCTGTCCGGAAGGTGTTTAAGCTTCTCCTACTCACCCGGGTGGTATCCTCCTCGGCACAGTCTTGTGACGTCAGATCTTACAGGCTGGAATCAAGAATCGGTGTGTCATGTGCCAGGGGAGGTCGTGGGTTATTAGATGTGCATCACATACCACTCCTAGAACTACGGCTACATGTGAGTAACCCTCATTTCTAGGGACGTGGATAAGGTGCACTATCCACACTTATGGCAGACTCCTAGCAGTTCTCTGGGAGGAGGGGTAAAGGCGCACACCCCCTATTTAGGAAAAAGAGACAGTAAGACTGCAAGACAAGCATCACAGCGTAACTCAAGGTGGATATGGTAATGGGAGGCACAGGTGTGTGCTGACTTCCAGGTAGCAGCCCTGCAGACTTCTGGGTAGGAATGTCCCTGGAAGCAGCCATTGAGGCAACAGTGTATGGAATGAGCCTTATGGTTATTTGAATGCTTTGAAATGTGCATTGAGACATGTCAATTACTTGCATTCAGATCAAAAGTGCATGCAAATACAGTTCTATTTTTGTAGTTGATACAGTTCTGCAGCCTGAAGTGTGTGTGTGTTGAAGTGTGCATGTATATCCATTGCTACAGCACCAGTGGACCATGATGATGGATCTCTCTTGTGTCATCTGGAAAGAGCTGCATGTTCTGTGTCTTACCTGATGACGGCAGTCTGTGGTTGCTTGTGTTGTCTGGTTGCTTGTGTGGGGGTGAGAATGGAGAGTTAGGGTTAAAAACCCCAACGCCACATTTCCTTGTTTTTGTGGTGATGAGTTCAACCCTAACTGCTGCATTAACGTAGTTTTTTGCAATGAATTTCCTTGCTTTTTGAGGAGACTGTTTGTATTTTCATTATAAAGTACACCTCTTCTGTGGAGGTGTTCCATACATGACTGCTGCATTTCACCACATTGTATTAGACATGTTAATGCAAAGAGTGCAAACTCAGGAATTCCAGAAGAATAGTAAAACAATGCTGATCGTTTGGATCCACACAGTGTTTGAAATCTATGATGCATAATTGTAAGATAAGAAATGAAGTGTCTCTTAAGGATGCTTCACACGAGACAGCATAAGTGACTTAACGTAATGTAGCAGCCCTTTACGTCAGTTTAAACAGGTTTTAATGCACAAGACATAAGGTTCATTTCACAAGGTCTCAAAAGGACTTATGTTTTGCCCATATTAACTTCTTTAATTGTCATCTGTTAATGAAACATTTATAATGCAATCATCATTAACAGTAATAAATAAATGAATAATCATGACCACGAAACAAATGTAAATAATTGTTTTTACAATTGAGAGCAAGGATTTAACATATTGCTCATTCTCAGAACTGTACATAATTCTATTAAATTAAATGTATTGTTAAACTGCAGTTACAATGATTATTACAGTCTGGTGTTACACTGCAGTTACAATGATTATTACAGTCTGGTGTTACACTGCAGTCACAATGATTATTACAGTCTGGTGTTACACTGCAGTTACAATGATTATTACAGTCTGGTGTTACACTGCAGTTACAATGATTATTACAGTCTGGTGTTACACTGCAGTTACAATGATTATACAGTCTGGTGTTACACTGCAGTTGCAATGATTATTACAGTCTGGTGTTACACTGCAGTTACAATGATTATTACAGTCTGGTGTGTGACTGTAGTTACAATGATTATTACAGTCTGGTGTTACACTGCAGCTACAATGATTATTACAGTATAGTGTTACACTGCAGTTTCAATGTGATTCTGTTAGTCTAGTGTTAAACTGCAGTTACACTGTGATTGTATTACAGGGTACTGTTAAACTGCAGCTGCATTGTGATTACTGCTTTTTTGGTGTTAAGCTGCACTAACAAAGCGATTCTGCATCTCCGTTGAAAATGTCACAAAAAAACTGGGTCTATTAAAAGAGCTATATATTATATAGTCCGTATATTATATTTTCGGCAGTTTGCCTGCACCTCAAAAAAGTACCTAGCCTCAAATATGGCAATAATATTAAACATAAAAACATCGTTACCTGATTTTCGATTGATCTCCCCGGTTATATTTTAAATGGAATCGGTCTTGTTGATGCCGTCATGCCTGTTTTTTCAGCAAAGGGCCTGACACACCCGTTCGTTTCAAACAGCTAATAATAATAATAATAATAATAATAATAATAATAATAATAATAATAATAATAATAATAATAATAATAATAATGTAGCTTAAATGATTTTTTTTTACAAACTGGTATGCAATATCGTATAACTAAATATGTAATCCTCTGCAGGCTCAGTCTTTGTGTAATGCTGTTTGAGAACCGACGCGGTGTCTTTGACAGGCCAGCGTTCCCGGATGGATTTTGTGGGCGTGCTCCTCGCCGTGTCTCAGCTGC
The DNA here is from genome assembly GCF_902713425.1 of Acipenser ruthenus. Classification (NCBI taxonomy): domain Eukaryota; kingdom Metazoa; phylum Chordata; class Actinopteri; order Acipenseriformes; family Acipenseridae; genus Acipenser; species Acipenser ruthenus. The sequence goes on from NC_081229.1 coordinate 9,086,043, forward strand.
TCCGTCTCTAGCTCCATACAGGCAGAGCCGTCAATTCTGGGGCGGGGGTAGAGTTTAATAATAATATGGTAATTGTAGCAATACTTTAAAACTGTGAATATTGCCACATTGTTTTTAGTTTTAGTCTGACTGTAAGTCGCCCTGGATAAGGGCGTCTGCTAAGAAATAAATAAATACATACATAATAATAATAATAATAATAATAATAATAATAATAATAATAATAATAATAATAATAATAATAATAATAATATCGGTAGTTATTTAGTCAGGAAAAACGAACCAAAGCAGAGACCCAATAACGGGCAATTATGTGTTTAAGAATTATTATTATTATTATTATTATTATTATTATTATTATTATTATTATTATTATTATTATTATTATTATTATTATTATTATTACCGAGCATGTGCATCATCTATTAAAAAAACAACAAATTCGGAAATATGAAGAAAGTAACTTAAAAATGTGATTTTCCTTTTTGGAACTGCAGATGAACCTCGTCCTCAGTGTGTCGGGTGTGGTGGTGTGCTGGATAGAGACAGTCTTTCCTCTAATTTAAGCCTGTATTTCAAATAGGCTTATTTGTAGCTTTTACTGCTGTCGGGAACTTTTTGGCTGTCCGTGTAGTTGCTGTTCTGTCTCGATGGCAGCTGCTTATTCATTTTTAGAAAGGGAAACAGTGATGCAGTTTGATTGCAGTTTTCTGATCCCACTTCAAATGCTAAACTTAAAAAATATATTGGGGCTTGTCTGATCTACTAGGATTGAAAAAACTAACTAGCAAGGTCGCATTGGCAGAGTGTCAAAACACAAGTCTGCAAATCAGAGCAGATTGGGTGCGTTCAAGAAGATTATTATGCGCAGATTCTGTGCAGAATCTGACCAGTTCATAGAAGATCACTGGCTAAACTGGTCAGATTCTGCACAGAATGATCTCCGTGAGCGCACCCATTGTCTATCTGGAGGCGGGGCGCAGAGCGAGCGCTCTTGTATAAAATCGGAACTGGGCTTGCCATGCAGGCAGTCGCTTACAATTTTCCTTTGCCGCTTTTAGTTCATGTTTTGGGATTTTTTTTTGTTCCTGGTCGCTTATGTCAAAAGCAAAAAAAAATAAAAAATTAAAACATAACAAACGTTTGTGATCAATGCATGCATAAAACACCAGGCCCGGTTTATCATCAAAGGTCGTGGTGTCGCTACATTTTGCTCAGACTCTTTAAAAAGTCCCGGTTTTCAGCCATTTCATGCAGCGCGACACACTCTAATACCTTTTGTCAAAATAACGTGAACACACGCTTTTAGTTTATGGCATCTGCAGTGAAAAAAAAAAAAAAAAAGGTAGTAGGTGCAGTCACCCGCGAGCGGTTGTCTGTTTCTTTCTTGAGAATACACAGTTCCTCCACGGGGCTAGGACTTGCCGCATCCCCGCTGTCGAGTAGACCTCGATGAGTCGGGTCTCGTAAACAAACAGTGTGCTCTCTCCTATCTATCTATTCTACCGTTATTTTTTGCTGTCTGCTTCAACTCGCCCACCGTGGCTTCGGCCCTTGAGTCCCCCTGGTGCACACTACGCGCTGACCAGGTGTGTGTGACCGCGCGTTAGGGCAGGCACAATGGCGTAGCTGCCCCTCTAGTGCTTCAGTACCGCGGCGCACGCGTAGCCTTTGGTACTTTGGTATGTCGGTGCGCAAGATGCTCATTGCACACGGCACACGCTGCCCAGCGCTACAGCGTCAGTGCACAGGCACAGCCGACTGCGACAGCTTCAGTGCACGAGCGCTCGGTGCTGCACGGTACACGGTGCACATAGTGCTGACCGCTACACGGGCATACGGCTCTGCACGGTACGTGGTGCACGCGGTGCCCATGGTACTTGCTGTGCACGGTGCTTGGTACACTTCGCTACAGCACTAGCGGGTGAGTGCACAGAGTCACACTATTAATCAGTGCTTGAGTGCAGTGCAAGCGGTGTTAGATGCACAGTCCATTGCACAACACCAGGCCCATGTCGGGCAAGTCGGGGATCCACCCCTGCATGCCCTGCAATGCACATATCCCGCCAGAGGATAAACATACCCTCTGTGCGCGGTGCTTGGACGTCCGACGTGCCACCTGGGCCCTCGAGAGGGATGTGGCCTGCAGCGTCTGTGCAGCTTTTCAGCCCCGGATGAAGGAAAATCGGATGGAGAGGACAGGAGGGCGAGTTCCGCGTCCTCGATGGCCGGATCGTCGATGGCTCTTGGAGCCCCAGAGCCCCACCATTGAATGAAGATGATTGGTCACATGGATGGTGACCAATCTATACGCGTAAATTTCACGATAAAAAATAGGAAGCCGTAAAGTTGCTTGCAACTCTAATTATTATTATTATTATTATTATTATTATTATTATTATATGATGTTGATATTATTGTCTGGTTTCACCATTGCATGTTCAGTTATTAGTGCTTTGCTTTGTTGGTGTATCGTATAGTAAACAAACACAAGTGTTTAGGTAAATTGCAGCATTTGTATTGAATAGCATCATTTCCAATGTAAAAACAGTAGAGAAAAAGTCAGACCCGCTGTCAATATTTTATGCCTCTCCAAATTTTGGGACCACCAGCTGCTACTGAACAATATATAAATGGGCTATTGATATTTGAACAGTACCTAATGTTAATTCGACTGTGAAAGCCGATAGCTGGTGCATGTAGTGTTGCAGCTGTGTTCACAGTAATAGACACCATTTTAAAGCAAGTGTAGAGAGACGGTCAATGCCAGTCAAGAGCTGAGCCATGAGTGGGTGAGTGCTGCGCCAGCAAGACAGATGACAGTATTGCAGTCTGGAGGACAGAGATTTGTGGGCTGAGGATCTGCCATACCAAAGACATTGCAGGACGACTGTAACCTTGTAACCTGTATCAAAGACATTCCAGGACAGTAACCTTGTAACCTGTATCAAAGACATTCCAAGACAACTGTGACCTTGTAACCTGTATCAAAGACATTCCAGGACGACAGTAACCTTGTAACCTGTATCAAAGACATTCCAAGACAACTGTGACCTTGTAACCTGCATCAAAGACATTCCAAGACAACTGTGTCCTTGTAACCTGCATCAAAGACATTTCAAGACAACTGTAACCTGACACGTAATTACAAGAGTTTAAATTGTTTAAATTGTCTGAAACTGTAAACTTTGCACTGTGTTATTGAAAAGAAAAATATAGAACAGAATTTTTAAAATGTTTTATATTAGTACAGATGTCAGCATAATTATCTGCATTTAACTTTTGTTTTCATTATTAAATAAAATCCATTTAGTTTTATTGTTTATGAACAGGGTGCTCAGATTCTGAACCGTGCGGCAGGGTGCTCAGATTCTGAACCGTGAGGCAGGGTGCTCAGATTCTGAACCGTGCTGCAGGGTGCTGAGATTCTGAACCGTGCTGCAGGGTGCTCAGATTCTGAACCGTGCTGCAGGGTGCTCAGATTCTGAACCGTGCGGCAGGGTGCTCAGATTCTGAACCGTGCGGCAGGGTGCTCAGATTCTGAACCGTGCTGCAGGGTGCTGAGATTCTGAACCGTGCTGCAGGGTGCTCAGATTCTGAACCGTGCTGCAGGGTGCTCAGATTCTGAACCGTGCTGCAGGGTGCTCAGATTCTGAACTGCGCTGCAGGGTGTTGAGATTCTGAACCACGAGGCAGGGTGCTCAGATTCTGAACCGTGCTGCAGGGTGCTCAGATTCTGAACCACGCTGCAGGGTGCTCAGATTCTGAACCGTGCTGAAACATCAATTGAGATTAATGGAAATTATAAAGTAATTTATTTATCTTCTCAGAAATAACTGCTAATATATATATTATTTCTAAATAATTATTAATTATTTAGAATGGTTAACTAGCTTGATGTTAGCATATAATCTATGCTAACACCAATCTATACATATTTCTATGTCATTCATATATATATATATACACACACACAGGATATTTATGGGTGTAAGTGTGTATGTGTGTGTGTGTGGAGGGGGGGGGGTTCTCATTTTATTACAAGGTTCTCACTTTTTATTTACCTTCTTAATCAAAATTTCAAGTTTCTCAGTCTCTAAAAAGCTTACAAGCAATGCTAGTAACATGGTGAGTGTGCATTTACACCATAGTTGTATAAACAGACCTAATACTATGAAAAAAAAAAGATTGAAATAAAAAGGGCAGCACGGTGGTTAGACCTGCTGCCTCACAGCTCCAGGGTCCTGGGTTCGATTCATGCCTCAGGGGTCTGTGTGTGGAGTTTGCTTGTTCTCTCTGTGTTCGCATGGGTTTCCTCCCACAGTCCAAAGACATGCTGGCTAGGTGGATTGGCTTCTCTAAACTGTCTTAGTTGCCCTGCGATGGACTGGGGTCCCGTCCAGGGTGTAGTCTTGCCTTGCGCCCCTACGTCTGCCGGGTTAGGCTCTGGCTCACCGCGACCCTCTATATGATTAAGTGGTTACAGATAATGGATGGACGGATTCAGACAATAAATATTAGAACAAAAAAATATTACACTATTGCCGTGTGTCGCAAACAATTAAAATTAAATACAAAATTGAAACTTCCTTTTTTTATCGTCAACATCATTTAAGTCTATCTTTTTTTACGTCTGGTGTTTGTTGTTCTGTTCTCTTTGTAAGAAAGATAATGCGTCTTTAAATGACTGCATGTCTCCATTTTAATACGTCACTGAAGCCCTTCTGTCACCTGACTCTGTCACATGACAAGGTTGCGTTCCGCAGTGAAGCAGCTGTGCGCGCATGGAATCCGTCTCCTTGCTTTACATCTCTATAGACTGGAGGGGGCGCTCTTTCTTTCTCTTTGAGGCAGGGAGCCTCTTCTTTCCTAGTGCTCTGTTAGACACCATTTGAGTTGAATGTGGAGCCCATTGTGCTTGTAAAGCAGCATTTCCAGCTAATTCACTGTTTGGAAAATGAGCCCTGTTCCTCGTAGCTGGTTTAACTAATTCAGGCTAATCAGACGTTAGCCGGATTCAATTAACCCGATCATTGAAGTCAAGCTCCGTTCCTCGACGGCAAATACAGGCTAAAACTGTCTCGTTAACTCGATTCTCACTTAAGGAATCCTGATAATTGCGCGTGCTCGTGCTACCTCAAAAGGGAGAATCGCAGAGCACTGAAACAATGATCTTCACGAAAGATGACGTCCAAAGAGAAGGCAACTTGTTTCAGACTGACTGAGCAAGAGCTTATCATGGAAAGTTTTGAGGAATATAAAAGCATTATCACAACTAAATGCAACAGTGCTGCTGCTGCTGCCAAGTCCAGAGAGGAAGCGTGGAAAAAAACTGCAGATAAGCTAAATGTGTAATTTTTCTAAAAATGCATTTTATTTTTTTATTATACAGGCTATGTATTTACCCCAATATAATTATTTCACACACGTCCAATTTAAATCTGCATGCTTGTAGTAATGGAATGGAACATGGACTGAGAGTTTGTTGCATGAGAATGGTGAGCTCTCTATTGTTTTGTCATAATTTGCCCTTGTTTTTTTAATATATAATACTGTAGTAATATGTTGTACTAATTAATCACCGAGTATAGGAATGCGCCACTAGCAAAAAAGCACATCCCTATGCATATAGTCTGTGTTCCTGTCAATGCACCGCTGCTTCGGGTGGTATGGGTAATGTACGGCTCAAGTAAATTTATTAGATAAATGACACCTTGCCGACCGAATCTATAGCGCTCAAATACAAAAACATCTGAACGATGCAAAGGATCTTGCTCGTTGATCAATGGGATCTCTAAGGAAGGGCGCTGTCATTTTAGAGGGGTGTGTCAAGTGCTTTCATTGGGTAGAAGTACGAGTTTTAATACACAGATCCGGCTAACTTTAAGTTATCCTGCGCTGAAGCAGGTTTAAGATTAAGGATGTGTTGCTATGGTAACTCAGTCGGCCAGACCTTAAGCTTGCTTCGAGGAGCGGAACAAGCCAGACTTCTGTCAAGTTATCCTGAGAGTGATCCGGCTAACTCAGTTAGCCAGCTACGAGGAACAGGGCCCTGAAGATTTGAAAATACCTTTTTTTCTTCTTTTATTTATTTATTTATACCAGTACCGAAAAAAAACGTAATAAACATTTCTGCATTTAGAAATTTAGAAGTTTAATTTGACTACAATTAATTTGTATAGGAGGATAAACTGGTTTCCATCTTCTTCCCCTGGAGTTTACTGCAGGGTTAAAAGCACTGCATCCGAGCTCTAAACTTGCTGAAGTGTTGCAATACCCAGGAGCTGTGTGCTAGCTGTTACTAGAGAGGAAGGTTAAGGTTAACCAGTATCTTGGAAAACAGGAATTCCATACAGCATTAAACAACCAGCGCTGAGAACGACTCAGAGAGGAAAAGTGCTAGAACTCGATTTGATACAACAAGCTTTAAATATACATTTTGCTCATTTGAATACAATTTAGACAAAGGTGTTTTTCGCATTGCTTACTATTGTGTTGTATAATTAATCAATCGTTCAATCAGCACACACCAGGTTTAATTGTACAGCCAAGTCCCATTAGAACTCAGCTTGGTTAGCGAGTGCAGCCGTTTCTCCTCCAATCTGCGGTTCCCACATCGCTTTCTCACTAGAACAATGACTTAATGTACTGCAGCTGAGCCCCCTTTCTAAATAGCCGACTTCCACCTAACCCTGGGAATGAATTGTCAGGCCACGCAGTACAGGGCACTCTGTTCCCTTTACACTGCATCCTCACAGGTCAGGAGGGAGATGTATCACCAAGAATCATTTTGTCTGCGACATCGTGTCACTGCCCATTTTCTGACACAATCACAGCGCAAGAGCGCTGAAGCGCATTTTTACCATTTAAAATGTATGCTCAAGTGATACACAAAACAGTATTTTCACAAGGATTCATTTTCAGAAGGATGCAAGGATAACGTTTTTTTCCCTCATGAGTGAAACGTCCCATTTAAGGTTTCTCTCCTATGTGAGTTCGTTGGTGTTTTTTGAGGTTGCCTGACAGAGTGAAACTCTTCCCACAGTCCAAGCAGTGATACGGTTTCTCTCCTGTGTGAGTTCGCTGGTGTGAAATAAGGCTATTTGACTGACGGAAACTCTTCCCACAGTCTGAGCAGCAATACGGTTTCTCTCCTGTGTGAGTTTGCTGGTGTGAAACAAGGTGACTTGACCGACTGAAACTCTTCCCACAGTCTGAGCAGTGATATGGTTTCTCTCCTGTGTGAATTCGCTGGTGTTTTTTGAGGTTGTTTGATAGACGGAAACTCTTCCCGCAGTCAGAGCAGTGATACGGTTTCTCTCCTGAGTGAATTCGCTTGTGTAAAACAAGACTGTCTATTCGACGGAAACTCTTCCCACAGTCAGAGCAGTGATACGGTTTCTCTCCTGTGTGAATTCGTTGGTGTGAAACAAGACTGTCCATTCGACTGAAACTCTTCCCGCAGTCCGAGCAGTGATACGGTTTCTCTCCTGTGTGAATTCGCTGGTGTGAAACAAGACTGTCTATTCGAATGAAACTCTTCCCGCAGTCCGAGCAGTGATACGGTTTCTCTCCTGTGTGAGTTCGCTGGTGTGAAAAAAGCTGTCCGGAATGTCTGAAACTCTTCCCACAGTTAGAGCAGCGATATGGTTTCTCTCCTGTGTGAATTCGTTGGTGAGAAACAAGACTATATGTTCGACTGAAACTCTTCCCACAGTCCGAGCAGTGATACGGTTTCTCTCCTGTGTGAATTCGCTGGTGTGAAACAAGACTGTCTATTCGACTGAAACTCTTCCCACAGTCCGAGCAGTGATACGGTTTCTCTCCTGTGTGAGTTCGCTGGTGTTTTTTCAGGTTGCTTGACAGACTGAAACTCTTCCCGCAGTCCGAGCAGCGACACAGTTTCTTTCTTGTGTGAATGCTCCGTTTTTGTTTTAAATGTCCTAACTGGATGAAATCTTTCCCACAGTCAGGATATTCTCCAGCGCCCGCCCTCGCTTTAGCTGCTGGACTGGAACCTGGAAAATATGAACAGGAAAGAAAGTAAGAGGGACTGCTTGTAGGCTTAGGGCATGTGGCTAGGTGGAGGAGTGGATTAACCCTTTGCGGTCCATTGCAATTATTCCTCACAGGTCCTTTGTCGGACTGGGTCCGACATCATTATAGCAACGCAATAAACGGGTGTCTAGTCGTTTTTTTTCTCCGGAAAAAGCCGAGAAAACCATTCAATTGCCGAGTGGGAGCGACAGGAGCAGAGACAAGTCGAAAAAAAAAAAAAAAAAAAGGCGTCTCTCATGAATAGTCATACATGGTATCAGGTATCAGATAACGGGGGCGGTCTGAAGTAAACAAGTTGGGTGACTGAATCAGCGCACAGAAAACACAGACATTTGCAGAGATTTTTTGAGATGTTATAGTAATAAAATAATGACTTGGATCGCATTATTGAGGAGTTTGGTGATAAAACGAGTGATCAGGAGATGATTGATCGGTATGTACGACTATTATTATTATTATTATTTATTTCTTACATAGGTGAAAGCGATAGCGAACGAAAGGGTGGGGCGGGGCTGGAGATGCCTAGTGAGTGCTTTGTTGATATGCAGGGCCATTTAAACCCATTTGACTGTGAAAAAAAATACTTTTAAACAGCGCGTCTAAAATTAACTGCGCGTGTGAAAATTAATTAGACCTGGCGTGCCTGACGCGCAATTAATAAATGGACCGCAAAGGGTTAAAGCATGTGAATTTCAGCTGTGGGGGTTTGCACTAGGATACACCAGTTTAAAAAAGTAAAGATAAAAACTTAAGACCTTTACTGTGTCTAAAGGCAGTCAGTAAAGAAACCGAGCCCTGGGATCAAATTCTGCCTTCAAAAGTTCTCCTGTAACGTTTCAGGTGTAGTTCCTCAGACAGTGGGGCACAAACCTTTTATACACCGTCCCATTTTCTTAGCATACATTTTTTCCCAGATTTAACCACAAAAAGTCCAGATTCAGCTAAATACATGAATGTTAAAAGAACAAATGAAGTTCTGAAATTTCTAAATGTTAAAAAGTACACATTTCAAAACTTTTATGTATTTATGTATTTAGCTAAATCTGGACTTTCTGTGGTTAAATCTGGGAAAAAAGTACTAGTGTTTTTTTTTTTTTTTTGGCGTCCCGTACATGGAAGCCGCCGTTCCGTCTCTGTTCACTGCAGTGACACTGACACAGTTCTAGTCCTAGAGTGATCGTCAACGGCTCATTCGAAAGGTAAGAACTAATTAGCTGCCATTTATGTATATATTTAAAATGTGGTATCCTTTAAAAAAAAAACTGACTCTCTGTGCCCCTCCTAGGGTGGAGCGTCGCACACGTTCCGCCCCACTGCTCCAACACACGCTACAATTATATCTTTTATCAAAAGCATTACATTATACATTCACAATAATATCCATTATTTTTACACTAAATATTTATAATGATATATACAGCACTGCAGTGCTTCTCCCCTTGATATAACACCCCCGCCCCCCAATCCAGAGCAATGGCTACATTATATCTGTATCTGAAGTTCACCAGTAGTGAGTCCTATCTTGAACTGTTTGGAGTGGTACAGGAAAAACAAACAGCTAGTAATGTAACCTACATGCTCCCTCCCTCCCTCTCAACCACACTGTGGATATCACACAATCTAGAATGACAATGTCACAGCTACTGGGAGTCACTCACCTGCTAGACTGCATTTTGAATGGGAGCGTCCGTCTTCCTTTCCACCTCCTTGAGTGCTGTTGGGAGAGCCTTCCTCTCCAGTGCCTTGCTCTCTCACGCAGATTCTCTCTAGCACCACGCTACACTCCCGCAGGCGTACAGGATCCAGCTCAGGGATGTTTGGTTTGAAGTCCTTGGATTCTTCCTTCACTGGTTCCATGTGGTCAAACTCTACTTCAGGGGGCTCCTGTTTAATACGGACAGTTTCCAGCACCTCTTCTTGTTTAACAGGAAGGGGTTCTTCTGTCTGGGGGATCTCCAATTCATTGTGCTCTGCTTTAATCTCAGAGACCTCTGGCTGACTGCTGTCACATTGCATCTCACAGAGCTCCTGTTTAATGGGGAGGGAAGCCAGCCCAGAGAACTCCACTCTAATGGGGACAAGTTCAAGTTCAGGGAACTCCTCTTTAATCTGGACAGATTCCATCTTCACACTGTCCATGGCAGCACACGGGACTCTTTAGTAGCTGCTTGGGGAAAAAAAAAACACATTTATTTAAACAGTGCTACTAAAGGCCATTCAAAGGGCCGACAAAATCTGACCTGAACAGCAGAGCTGGCTTTACTATTGAATGGACACACAATTTCTTGTAATAACTTAATTATAGCAGAGGATTGAAAGGTGGCGAGTTGAATCTGATTTCTTTTAACTGCGTCTCTGACTGGAAAGACGCTTTCAAAGGATGCTGTGGCAAGTTAAAGCTGCTGCACAGGTCTGCATAGCCTTAAAAATAGTCAAGAAAATCTTTAAGGACTTGCAGTTGCCAATCACAAAATGTTTCTCTCAAATACACAAAAAATGCCTTTGCGCGTCTCCTTCTGTCGCCCTCTCTCCTCACACACAGCGTCCGAGTGAGCCGTCGAAGCCCCGCCTCTCTCCTCACACACGGTGTGCGAGTGAGCTGTTGAAGCCCCGCCTCTCTCCTCACACAAGGCCTCGAGTGAGCTGTCGAAGCCCCGCCTCTCTCCTCACACACGGAGTCTGAGTGAGCTGTCGAAGCCCCGCCTCTCTCCTCACACACGGCGTGCGAGTGAGCTGTCGAAGCCCCGCCTCTCAGCTCGAGCTGCGCGGCTTCTCTGATCTAGGAGGCTCGCTTTGTCACTCGAGTTCACCTACAATACAAATATAACGGCTGCTTTTCAGACCGAACGCATTTTAAAAGATAAACTTTGCCAATAATACATTTATAAAGAATATGTGTGTGTGTGAAAGCAGCATACAGGAGAGGTGACGATGCCTTAAAATTTTTTATAGAGATTCGTTTCGTTATTAAGGAAGTTTGCCTACAGTAACGAGTTATTTTTTAATTAGGTGAAGACCTTTTCACAATGCAGCTCTTACAATCAACCCATGTTACAGTTTTAGTTTAATGTCCCACAAGTTAAACTGTGTGGAGGGTGTTTCGATACCTCAGTGCAGTTTGGGATCGCTGTGAATTCATATTGTAACGTTGAGTGAAAATAAGAAGCCAGATGACCACAGGTCCCCACACAACACAGCCCACTGCAGCATGCAAGCTGCCTCTTTGTACACAAAACCCTGCGTAGACATGTCATCTTTAGACATAACAAGATATACAGTGTAGACATAACAAGACTGATTACTGTTAGGTGACCAGGCGTCCCGGTTTGGATGGGACAGTCCCACTGTTGGAACACTGGTCCCAGTGTCCCCAGAATCTTTTTTGGGATGCTCATTTCATCCAGTTTTTCCCCCCAGTGCATCGTCGCGTCAGTAATGGAATAGTTTATTCTCATGCAGGCTGCTGTGTTGCTACCATATATCTAACTTATTACAACACAATGACACTTGATGTGCATTAAAAAGCGGCTGTACAGCCCTGTGCAAATCTGGAGAATTACTGAAGAGTAAACATTCATATTTGCAACCAATCACAGAGAATTGCGGGCGGGTTTATCCACTCACTGTTGCTAAACGAACTGGCGCCATCCTCATCTGAATCTTCACTCTCGCTGCCTGAAGAGGTTAGACTAGGGCAGTCAAACATTAACGGCTCATACAGGTACCATTGTATTGTGTTGGAATTATTCTCTTCAGCTATGATATTTGTATATCTGCGTGCAAACAAGTTTGCTTCGTGTGTAGCTATGGGCGACAATCGTGGAAATCAACGTTGTGACGTCACATCTCCGTGCCATGTCTATAACACGGTGCACTGAAGCTTGTCGTGGTTTGAACACTTTACTTCAAAACAGCCATCACAACAATAGGAGGGGCTGTAAAATATGACAGAAGTACTTGGAAACATTGTCTATTGAAATAAGTCTATATTCACTTTCAGTTCACCACTGATACCATAAGTAACATATAACACAAAATAATTTATGCTAGTTGTTTTCACATTCGTGAAATTCAGAACACTTTAAGTATAATTTTTTTTAAATAATGAAATACAATAGTTTCAGGTCTCCAGGTGCGCATTTAATTTCTTTAAAAATATTCACATTGATAGTTGCAGTGTATAAGATACTGTGATAAAGAGAGAAAGGATCAATGTTGTAAATCTCCCTCCTGACCAGAAAGGGCGCTGTGTACAGTTGATGGTATGCTTCCTCCTAGATGGACTGCCTTGACGGTAGGTGGAAACCGGAAGGTGATCATATTAGGGGGAGCATGTGTTGCACGTACACAGAAAGACTCTATTGCACTCAGCTGCGGGACGGCCCTCTACTGGAGAAACCATGGCGACGGGTTGATTGCAGGGAGGGCTTTGTGGGTACAAAGGGAAGCAGCTACGTCAGTACACCGTCTTGCGCCGACGTGTACAGACAGACGGCCGGAGCCTGTACTGTTTATCTTCTTGTTTTTCGTGGTTTGTGTTTTTCGTTGCAGAGGAGGAGTGAGCCGCGGAGGGAGGTCTACCACTAGCAGTCACGAGAGCACTTCCCTGCACAGAACCGCACTCACGGACACCACGCTTCCCAGGACCCGAGCACGCACACTGCCGTGCATGGAGGACGGGGGACGGGCAAAGTCCAGTTTATTTGTTTTGGGTTTGCAAGCCCGCCGTGTACCCCCCAATACCATTGTTGGTAAAGGGGAGGATTGCTTTTTGTTATTAAAATACATGGACTACTTTTGGGAGAAACACTGCCTGGACATTCCTTTCATTCACTGCACCACCTACACCTGACGACAGATACAAATAGTTTAAAACAACTGCAGAAAAAGAATCACTTCCCGTTTCATTTGACCTTTCTTCTTTAGAAAATAAAATAGCTGAATCAGCTGCCTAGAGGGAGGATACATCTCTTTTAAATTTAGTGACCCCTTATTTTTATTTCTGTGTTAAAAGCACTGTAGAAGTAATATATTTTATCTTGCTAAGTTTAATAAGTGTGATAGCTATATAAGGTATTTTATAAAGTATTTTACTTCATCACAGCTATTAGTTTAATAGAAGAAAAACGACACATTGATAAAAAATACACGTTTTTCCTTCAGCAAAAGAGGCAAAGGTCACGGCTCTAATTAGGGGGGGCTGGGGGGGGGGGATCAATCCCTTTAAGTGTCTCCAAAATAGCTGTATTTCCAAATGTCCTTTTAAACATGTTTTAAGCCGACAGGTATCACTTAAAACAGAAAGGACCCTGTTAAAATCACGCTAGTTGTATGATGATGTTTTCTGCCTTGTCTGCAGTTTTTCTGTACCAATCAATGGTAATGAGAAAGCGTCTCCTGACAATCTGAACACTTCTCTGCACATTTTCCATAGGCCAATGCTTATATTAAGGAAAATTACATAGTATTGCTTTTGTGAGTAAAGAAATGACAACATTTCATTTGATCAGAGAATCTTATTACATCTTGATCCATGTCTCAGCCTATACTGTTGACTCAAATTAATAAATTAGCCTTCTAAAATGTGTAGTTATCTAATTCAGATTGTCAGGAGACCTGTCTCATGATCATTGATTGGTACCGAAAAATCTGTGTAGATTGAAAATAATGGACTAGGCAAGAAATGTCATCATGCAATGAACATGTTCTTAACAGGGTCCTTTCTGTTTGAAGCGATACCTTACACTACAGCATTCAGAGAAACGTAGAGGGTTTGCCTGCCTGGATTACTATTTACCAGACTTAATAACTACTTCAGAAAGAAATTCCTGTTTCTGCAACCAGGGCAGCTTCTAAACAACTCAGAAAAGCTGATTATCAGTGAAAAGGTGGGGAAGCTTCTGGGTGATGCAGTGGCTTCAGTTATTGCACACAGTCAAAAGATATAAGAACATAAGAAAGTTTATAAACGAGAGGAGGCCATTCAGCCCATCTTGCTCTTTTGGTTGTTAATAACTTATTGATCCCCGAATCTCATCAAGCAGCTTCTTTAAGGATCCCAGGGTGTCAGATTTTGAATGCTTGGAATCAGATCACCGCATAGTCTTCTCTGTTCAAGACTGAATAGATTAAATTCTTTAAGCCTGTCTGCATACAACATGCCTTTAAAACCAAGAATAATTCTGGTTGCTCTTCTTTGCACGCTTTCTAGAGCAGCAATATCCTTTTTGTAACGAGGTGACCAGAACTGAACACAATATCCACGATGTCTTACTAATGCATTGTCAAGTTTTAACATTATTTCCCTTGATTTAAATTCAACACTTCTCACAATATATCCGAGCATCTTGTTGGCCTTTTTTATAGCTTCCCCACATTGTCTAGATGAAGACATTTCTGAGTCAACATAAACTCCTAGGTCTTTTTCATAGATTCCTTCTTCAATTTCAGTACCACCCATATGATATTCATAATGCACATTTTTATTGCCTGTGTGCAGTACCTTACACTTTTCTCTATTAAATGTCATTTGCCATGTGTCTGCCCAGTTCTGAATGCTGTCTAGATCATTTTGAATGATCTTTGCTGCTTCAACAGTGTTTGCCACTCCTCCTATTTTTGTGTCATCTGCATATTTAACAAGTTTGCTTACTATACCAGAATCGAAGTCATTCATGTAGATTGGGAATAGCAGAGGACCTAATACTGATCCCTGTGGTACACGACTGGTTACCTCACTCCATTTTGAGATTTCTCCTCTAATCAGTACTTTGTTTTCTACATGTTAACCACTCCCTAATCCATGTGCATGCATTTCTTTGAATCCCTACTGCATTCAGTTTGAGAATTAATCTTTTATGCAGGACTTTATTAATCTTTTATGATATTTAATACATTGCACCACCTTAAATAGTAATAGTTTAATAGTAGAAAGTGGCTGAAAAAAAATCCTAGTATCTATTAATCACAGCACACTAATGATCCAAGCAGAAACTGCAATAGAAAAATATATACAGAACAACTACCATGTCATATTAAATGGTAAGAAATTAAATATTTAAAAAAAATCTATTAAGTAACCTTTTAATAAATAGAAATATTGAGATATGTAATATTTTGCAGATCAGATACTGGAGAATAGCAAAGAGAGAGAGAGAGAGAGAGAGAGAGAGAGAGAGAGCGAGAGAGAGATCTGGAAAGTGGAAATCAAAGAGAAGATGCAGTTTCTTAAGCAAAAAAGGGACTCGTTTTTGCAGCAGAAATCTCGAATTTGATATTGAATTGTAATGTAACAGCTTTGCTTCTTGTTCAGAAATGAAGTTACAATGACAATAAGATAATTTATTCACAAGCATTTAAGTAAAAGATTCCACAGTGCATTTATTTTCAATGTGATATGATTTCAAACGATTACAAAGTGACAATAAAAGCCACAACACGATTGCACAACATTCACAAGCACACTGGGGGCAACGACTCGATCACTCAGGACAGACAAAACACGGACCAGCGACACAAAACGATACAACACAACACGTAGTACAGATCACTATTACATATTGTTTATCTTACGTCTATATGGTCGATTTATCGTAGTTTTGTCACATGCCTGTGGTAGTACAAAATGACTATACCATGCGAAAACCCAATTAATTAGTTACATTAAATTACTTATCGTGCTGAAAAGCCTATGGTGTACCTGTAAGTACAGCTACAGCGATAGCATCACATACCTGTGCTGGTACAGAAAGCACTGACCGAGCTGAAAACACCGCGGCTCACAGTAATACAGCAGCAGGCAGAGGCTGTTTGTCACACAGGTCTGACTTCAAAGGAAATTCAATCGGTCTTGTTGATGCCGCCATGCCGTGTTCATTTTACAAACAAACTCTGAGTCTGCCGCGTCCGAGCGCCGCAAAAAAAACACTAAACAAAACACAAAACGGAACTTACTGTTTTAACATCATCTGCTGCATTTAGTATTTTTCTTTCTCTGCTTCTAGCGTTTGTTGTTGTTTATCTTTGAGTTCCAGTAGCGCAGGATTCTACACCCTGCGAGTCTGCGCATGCGCTGCACATTCCAAAAGGAGCTGCGCAGAAGCAGACCCGCCCTATAAACAATGGAAGAGCGCCAGCCGTGCAAGAGGGGCTTTGAGAGCCAAGTGCAGGATTAGTGAAGGGGATACCGCCACCTGGTGTGGGGGTGTGAAATACATGCGAAAACAGCTTGCAGAAATTACAACGTATTATTGTAAACGACATACATGTGCATATATCACGCGTTTGCATTTAATTCTCGGATGTAACTAGTAAAACCGATGTACAGACCTATAATAAAATAATAATAACGATCCGGGCACCTGCAGCAATGCAGGATTTGTTGTCTGTCCAGTTCGTTTGTCCTGCTGCTGTCCAGGATATTGGTTTTCAAATAAACCTGTATTAAGAATTAACAGCGTTTCCCCGAGTCCTGCTTCACAGGCATGACAATGTTACTATATATATATGTATGTGTTTATTTATTTTCCGAGGTTGCTGTAATTGTTGAAGGTGGTGGACCCCGAAGGGAAACTCAATTGCTTCTATCTCTTCTGCAATGGCAAAATCAATGAAGTTGGTCGCCAGGTTTGCTCGACTGTTCTGGGAAACCTCCTAAATCTGTCCCAGCTCCGTCAGAGGCAGACTCCCGCATGTTTATATGACTGCACGTCCCCGTTTAATACGTCACTGAAGCCCTTCTGTCACATGACAAGGTTTCGTTCCGCAGTGAAGCAGCATGGAATCCGTCTCCTTGCTTTACATCTCTATAGACTGGAGGGGGCGCTCTTTCTTTCTCTTTGAGGGAGGGAGCCTCTTCTTTCCTAGTGCTCTGTTAGACACCATTTGAGTTGAATGTGGATCTCACTGTGCTTGTAAAGCAGCATTTCCAGCTAATTCACTGTTTGGAAACTGAAGGTTTTAAAGACTTTTTAAAATTATTATGTATTTATACCACCACCTCATAACAAATTATATTATATATATATATATATATATATATATATATATATATATATATATATATATATATATATATATATATATATTGTCCTTGCAGAGCAGCTCAGCAAGTGGGTAATGTTAATAAACATTTCTGCATTTTGAAATTTAGAATTTTCATTTGACTCCAATTCTATTCATTTGTAGAGGAGGATAAACTGGTTTCCATCTTCTTCACCTGGAGTTTAGTGCGGGGTTAAAAGCACTGTATCCGAGCTCTAAACATGCTGAAGTGTTGCAATACCCAGGAGAGCTGTGTGCTAGCTGGAACTAGAGGGGAAGATTAACCAGTATCTTGGAAATCAACAGGAATTCTGCACAGCGTCAAACAACACAAATCAGCAGTGAAGTCAAACTACTTAACGCAGGCGTGTCGGACTCCTGGCCTCGAGAGCCTCTGATTTTCATTCCAGCTTAGGCTGTCAATTAGCATATGTGACCTAATTATTTGTTCAACTGGACATATTTAATATTTTTTCAAGGTCTTTTACAGTTGATACATTTTTTTTTAATATTCACTTGCTTCAAGGTACACGACCTACGAAACATTTTGAGGCCTGGAGAGAAGTGTTAAATCTGTCCAATAAATTAATCAAATAACTCGACCAATGAAGTAATTGAGAGCTGGGGGGTAGGAAGGAAAGCCAGAACAGACAGAGGTCCTGCAGGAACTGAGTTTGACATCTCTGAACTAATGTTAGCTTGGGCAGGGTAGTCTGAGATTAGTGCTAATCAGGGAGTCTTGTGAAACAATAGCATGTCTGGCTTCCTTCAGAACATGTTTCTGGGAGCTTGAATATATCTCCCACCTCGCCACAGGACCCCACGAGAGTCTTGACAATTCAACCCCCAGCTCTGTTCAATTTCATTTATTAACTTGAATCTTTTTTTTTTAATTATTTTTAACATAAGGTGGCTTCTGGCTTTTAAAATAAGTGTTTGTTATTTACTAAGACTTCATTTAATTAATTAATTGAAAGTCGGCAGGAAATTGCTAATTGGGATAATGATGATGATGATGATGATGATGATGATGATGATTTAGCTTCTATTGAATTGCATTTGAATTCCTGCCTCTTGCTGGAAAAATATTACTGTTTTAAATTCACAATCATCATGTTTTTGTAATAAAGGCATCAACGTGATGCGTTTCGACGGGGTCTCTGTTAGAATTAGGGAGTATTCTACAGCTGTGGCCAAAAGTCCTGCATCAACTACAAACTACAAAATGACATCGCAAAAGGCTACTAGCAGAAGCCATAATAGTAGTGCAGTAGTATTTCATATTAGATTTTGCCGAATTGATGATTCATATCATAGTTTATTTTAGAAATAATTCTGGGTTTTTTTTTTCAATCTTTATTTTTTAATTCAGGCAGAGAATGAATGAAATCAACCTTTATGTTAAAAAAAAAACAAAAAAAAAACAGACTTTTTATGCCATTGAAAAACATCTAATTTAACGAAACCCCTTTATCATATTCAACATGCAACAAAACCATGATTACCAACATTCCAATTGAAATAACGTTTGGCCACAGCTGAGCTATACATTTCAAAACTGTCTCAAATAACCCGTAGTAAAAGCAGCATATAAAAGTGTATTACAGGACCGCGGTGATGTAAAGACACCTCTAAAACCTGCCTGAAGGGGCTCTCCAGCACCATGTGATGTGATTACAAGCCACAAACGAGCTGGGCCAGCATATTAAACCAGTTTCCTTGCTTCAAATCTACTATAACACTTTGAGAGAAGGAGTTCAGTCTCTGTGCCTCAATCCTGCCCTGGACTGGAGGGAGCACCCTTTCTCTTAGGGGGTGAGGGATGGAGGGAGGGAGCAGTTCAGTCTCTGTGTCTCAAGCCTGCCCTGGACTGGAGGGAGCACCCTTTCTCTTAGGGGGTGAGGGATGGAGGGAGGGAGCAGTTCAGTCTCTGTGCCTCAAGCCTGCCCTGGACTAACTCAACTGTAGCAGTTCAGGCTCCATACTCATCCCTTGCTTGGTGAGGTTCTTGTAAAAGGCTTGGATAGAGAGGGCCATAGAGAATGCTCTTTGATGGTGAAGATGCAATGCTGATCTTACTCTCATTTTAACATTATTATTGTATTTGTTTTCCCAACATGTTTTATTCTTAACTGTACAGCTGGGGGGATCTAAGTGTAATGATTACTGCAGAGAGCACACACACACACACAAAGATAACACAACAGTCTTCTGTTATCTCTTATTACACTGAACACTGCATTCATATTTTAATAATGGTGCAATGAGCCTCCAGCATGAGTCAGTGCAGCTCCATTGCAACACATCCTAACTCCTGCATTGGGCGACAGTGGACACAACCCATCTGTGATTATATACATAGGACTGGTCAACACAGAAACAATTGTACAGGAAAGGTTTCAACCTTGGTAGCATTGTGTTCATATAACAATTACAATGTAATTGAGTGTGTGGACTCGCTGGTGTTTTTTCAGGTTGTTTGAGTAACTGAAACTCCTCCCACAGTCAGAGCAGTGATACGGTTTCTCTCCTGTGTGAATTCGCTGGTGTGAAGCAAGGTTGTTTGACTGACTGAAACTCTTCCCACAGTCAGAGCAGCGATACGGTTTCTCCCCTGTGTGAATTCGCTGGTGTGAAATAAGGTTGTTTGACTGACTGAAACTCTTCCCACAGTCAGAACAGAGATACGGTTTCTCTCCTGTGTGAGTTCGCTGGTGTGAAACAAGGTGTCCTGACCGACTGAAACTCTTATCACAGTCAGAGCAGTGATACAGTTTCTCTCCTGTGTGAGTTCGCTGGTGTATTTTAAGGTGGTCTACCCTACAGAAACTCTTCCCACAGTCAGAGCAGCAATACGGTTTCTCTCTCGTGTCAGTTCGCTGGTGTATTTTAAAATGCCCTAACTGGGTGAAACTTTTCCCACAAACAGGATATTCTCCACTGTCCGCCCTCGCTTCAGGTGCTGGACTGGAACCTGGAAAATATGAACAGGAAAGACAATAAGAACATAAGAAAGGTTACAAAAACGAGAGGAAGCAATTTGGCCCATCTTGCTCATTTGGTTTTTAGTAGCTTACCAGAATCTCATCAGAATCTCATCAAGCAGCTTCTTGAAGGATCCCAGGGTGTCAGCTTCAACAACATTACTGGGGAGTTGGTTCCAGACACCCACAATTCTCTGTGTAAAAAAGTGCCTCCTATTTTCTGTTCTGAATGCCCCTTTATCTAATCTCCATTTGTGACCACTGGTCCTTGTTTCTTTTTTCAGGTCGAAAAAAGTCCCCTGGGTTGATATTGTCAATACCTTTTAGGATTTTGAATGCTTGAATCAGATCGTCAAGACTGAATAGATTCAGTTCTTTTCGCCTGTCTGCATACGACATGCCTTTTAAACCCGGGATAATTCTGGTCACTCTTCTTTGTAGCAATATCCTTTTTGTAACGAGGTGACCAGAACTGAACACAATATTCTAGGTGAGGTCTTACTAATGCATTGTAAAGTTTTAACATTACTTCCCTGGATTTAAATTCAACACTTTCCACAATATATCAGTCATGGCAGTGACACAGAGAGGTGGGAGAGAGGGTGTGTGGGCTTTCCCTCTCTCTGAGTGGCTGAGAGGCGAGCCTTGGGGGGGATTTGCTGAACCTATAAAATAACATTCTGCTGTTCCCTCAGCTCTGCCCCTGCACGACAAAACAACGAGCTAGCGGAAGCTGTACTCCAGCACCGAGACCGGCCGGAAAATGAAAAAAATAATTAAATATTGATAGCGGGGAAACCTTGGGCAGACCCCGGTAAGTGTACAGGAAGCAGGCTGAGGGAGCGGTAAAGTGTAGGACAGGGACCCGGGCCGTGCGGGGAGCGACGGTCGGGGTAACGCTGCTGACTGCAGCATCTTTTCTTTGCAGTTTTTCATTACTGTGTTTTATTTTCTCTTTTTGTTATTATTATTTGAGAGCACCTGTGAGTGCGTCAGCGGCTCTGTTTACCTGTGGGTATTTCCGTGGTTCTGTCTACCATCGCTGGTATTCAAGCCACGGACAACAGCGCCCTCTGCAGGCTAAACTAAAGCACTTTGGGGGGGGGGGGGGGGGGGAGTAATAAATAAAACTGGGCACCTGTATGGTGTTGTCAAATACACTCTTCTGTCTCTCGTGTCAGTGAATAACCACACCTTTCCACAGATACGTACAGTACTTTAGTGTTTCTCCACCTTGGTATAACCCCCTCCCTCCTCCCCCGCCACCCCACCCTTTGAACCACACTGTGGATATCACCCAATCTAGAATGACAATGTCACAGCTACTGGGAGTCACTCACCTGCTAGACTGCATTCTGAATGGGAGCGCCCGTCTTCCTTTCCACCTCCTTGCATGCTGTTGGGAGAGCCTTCCTCTCCAGCGCCTTGCTCTCTCACGCAGATTCTCTCCAGCACCACGCTACACTCCCGCAGGCGTACACGCTCCAGCTCAGGGATGTTTGGTTTGAAGTCCTCGGATTCTTCCTTCCCTGGTTCCATGTGGTCAAACTCTACTTCAGGGGGCTCCTGTTTAATATGGACAGTTTCCAGCATCTCTTCTTGATTAACAGGAAGGGGTTCTTCTGTCTGGGGGATCTCCAGGTCATTGTGCTCAGCTTTAATGTCAGAGACCTCTGGCTGACTGCTGTCACATTGCATCTCACAGAGCTCCTGTTTAATGGGGAGGGAAGCCAGCCCAGAGAACTCCACTCTAATGGGGACAGGTTCAAGTTCAGGGAACTCCTCTTTAATCTGGACAGATTCCATCTCCACACTGTCCACTGGATTCTGTTTAGTAGCTGCTGGGGAAAACAAGGAATTATTTATTTAAATACAGTGCTACTAATGCCATTCAAGTTTAAGCTTGTTAAGCCAGAGAGCGTGTTGTGCTCTGCGTATACTGACGTTGTGAGTAGATAAGTGCTCTGTGTTGGGAGATCCGGGTCAGACAGCCCGATATTAAAAAGTTTTATTTCGTATTTTCTTTGCTTTGCATTGAATATTGAGAATCTTTTTTATTGTTTGTTTTGTGAAACACAGTTTGTTTATTGTATTTGTTCACAGAGTTAATTCTGTATAATGTACATTTATCTTTTGCTATTTAACCCGTCACATTAGACAGTACAAGCCAATACCTAAAAGTACAGACAGTTTGTGCAGACAGTTCGTGGTTGGATTGTTTTCATAAAACACTGTAGTTTATTAATTCTTATTTCAACCAAATCAGAATACAGAGTTTGTACAGTACTGTAATTGATTCATTCACTGCAGTTCTTTCAACCGTTTTCATAAGGACATTTAACTAAAAATAAACTTACTGTAAACATGCGAGTTCTGTTACTTATATGCATGTTAAATGCCATGGCTCATGTGAACCCGTGGATAACTCAACACCGTGGATAACTCAACACTAAATGGCATCCCCGTGGGGTGTCGAGTTAACCAAGGTGGACTCTGTGTGTGTGTGTGTGTGTGTGTGTGTGTGTGTGCACAGTACAGTACATGTTGCCATCTTGATAAACAAGCCACGGACATATATAGTTAGGGCTGAGTTGGCAGTTAACGTTAAACCGCAATTTCTGTGCTTTACTTTGACCCTGTTCAATGGATTTGCACAAAAATGTGGATGTGTGGTCCCTTTGGTAAGATCTCTTCATGTGGACCATTTCATTCTGCTCGGATATTGCGGATTCAGCGACACAGACAGTGAAAATAAAACTTAAATTAAATTCCGGCTTTCGACGGCGTCGGGGTACACTGTACGTGTAGCGTTGACACGTATAAACAGCTAAACTGGTGAACTGTGTGTGTGTTACTGTTGGAGCGCTGCATCACCTCTGCACCTGCGCACTACAAACCACTTTCCCACAATTACATAATGATTGCTGTGCCACGCCACTAGCTAGCAGGGGCAGGGGGGTGTTGCCAGTCTGTCTGTCTGTCCGTGTTCATTATTCCTGGACATGCACTTGTACCCACAGAATGCTGGCGGGAGATTGGGGCCCGAATGGCATGCCCGGGATTGGTGAAGGTGGATGGAGGGCGCAGCTTAATGCAGAGATAAATAGGAGGGCCTGTCTGAGCGCAGTTGTGCGAGTGAGTGACAGCGCGAGGTAGACTGGAATTCATCACAGAGAGATAGATTTTTATTATTTTATTATTACTTTGGTGTTTAATTGTTGCTAATAAACTTCTGAATTCAAGCATGAAGCTACTGCCTGTGTGGAGCCTGCTTCCATTTTACACACAACGTTACTTTAGGAAAATCATATTTTTCTAAATATCGTACTGTTTACTAAAAGGGGGGGGGGGGGGGGGGGGTTGGCGACAGCAAAAAAAAAAAAAGGTCCTCTGAAGAGAAAAGTACCACAAGTGTTTTGTTTATTTTGTCTGTCTCATCTTTAATAACTGTTGTTTGTTACTGGATTAGACGGCGAACACGATCCGGAGCTGTCGCTTAAGGCCAGTGCCAAAACCGGACAACACTGCACACTGCATCACGGATAACTTGTACCTCACCACGAGCACTACAGCACTCACTTTGGACTTGTGACCGTGTTTGTGTATTGTGTGTATGTACTGGATTATTAGTCTTATTTACAGGACTGCAACCCACAATTATCCACTGCGCAATACGCACCGCTGCGTACTGCCAGCCCTCCTTTTGTTTACGGTTTGGATTACAAAATAAAACAGAAACCATTTCACCTGTACTTTGTTGTCTGTTTTTCATTGTTAGATTGCTGCACCTGCACACTAATTATCACTTTGCCACAGTGTGCTTATACATATGCTTCTGCGCGCTTTTACTGGAGAAGTGTCACGACGGCTAGTGGTGTTGATGAACCTGCCCCTAAAAAGCAAAAATGACAGTGCAAGTACCGAACTTTTATCCACGGTGACTTACACGTTGATACAAAATATCAGATAAGAGCAGTTATAAAATACAACAGTCAGTAGTACATATCCAGAACTCTGCTGCCCGCCTGGTGTTCTCTCTGCCTCGCTTCGCCCACGCTACTCCACTACTCCCCTCACTCCACTGGCTCCCGATCACCGCTCGCATCCAGTTCAAGACTCTTGTACTAGCCTACAGATGCCTTGACCAGACTGCACCCAGCTACCTCCAGACCCTCATCTCTCCCTACACCCCCACTCGACCTCTCCTCTCCACCTGCACTAGAAGACTGGCTCTACCTCCTCTACGCTCCCCTGCCTCCAGAGCCCGCTCCTTCTCCACCCTTGCTCCGCAGTGGTGGAATGACCTTCCTACAGATGTCAGGACTGCCCAGTCCCTGACCACCTTCCGGCGCCTCCTTAAGACTCACCTCTTCAAACAGCACCTGTAGAACTCATCTGTTGTATCCTGGGACACTATCACCCTTCATTTAAATGTGCTCTATTTTACTGCATTTAATCCTGTACTTCAGAATACTGTAATCTGCCAAGTGTTTAACCTGTAGTATTTTGTACTTAATCATATCCTGATGTAACTATCACTATTTAATCATATCCTGATGTAACTATCACTATTATCTGCTGTATTATTGAATTGTGGTTTGTCACACTTGAACAAAAATTATTGTATTTCTTGCTCTTATTGTATTACTTGTATTGTAACACTTGAAATGTATTTGCTTGCGATTGTAAGTCGCCCTGGATAAGGGCGTCTGCTAAGAAATAAATAATAATAATAATAATAATAATAATAATAATAATAATAATAATAATAATAATAATACATATGAGCAAATTCAAATAAGAGAATAAATACAGTAAATAATTAATTACATTTGGGAGCGATTTCGACTAAGAGCAGTTATAGTAAATGTGTACTGTAAGAGTAAGTTCTACAGAGAAATAGTAGTAAATACAATCAGGGGCGGAGCTAGCGTTTCATGTCGGGGGGGGGGGAGGCATTGTTCAAATAGTGTCTTACAATTTAGTGGTGGTGTGATCGTGTATCGAAGCAGGCGTAGCAGAAGTGCTGTATAGGCAATGCTGATGTGCATAAAAGACTAAAGGTTGGTTTATACTTCTCTCGCAGACAAAAGCCGTATGTCAGCTGCAGACACTTCTACGGGTGCGCAGGATGGGCTGAAGCTCCCCCGAGTTCACAGACTTTTTTGACGCAGCACAGTGGTCGTAGCTGTGAGTCATACTTTCAGCCAGTCTGCGTTACTGCCGCAGTCGACTTGTGACTAGGGCTTTCAACAGGCTCCACAATCCCGCAACGCTTTGAGACGGGATTTTAAAATCGCCCGTCTCATGAATGCAGTGAATGTGTAAATTGGCTCATATTAAACCGAGCAGCAAACAAGTAAAACTGATCATGTGTTCTCCATACTGTCTCTGATCAGACGTATTGAACAGCTGAGCAACGGTACTGAATTGACGGGGAAAGCAATTGCATACAGAAAATAAATAGCGACGTTAATTTATTAGTGACTCAAATATATAAAAAGAATAACAATACAAATAAAAACGCATTGCATTCATTATTATTGGTATTGTACAAGTGATTGCTGCGCATTTTAGCAAAGGTTCATTTACACTTGAATTACATTCAGTTGAGGCAAGTTTAAAATCCTGCCATCAATAAATAACTACTGCACAGAGTAAGTGCAATAATTCGTTATAATTTTGGAGAGAATTAAACCATGCCAGTATTTCAAATGTCTTGCATTCGATGTTTTATAACACGCGGATCTCGGTGTTGCTGTGCGGCGCGCAGGGTCCGGAAGTTCAGCCACCCCTGCACTTCAGTAGATCAGTAGTTTTGCTGCACCTCAAAAGAAGTAACTCGGCCTCAAATAACATTAAACATAAAAACACCGTTACCTTACTTTCGATGGATTTCCCCGGCTCCTTTTATTTTAATTGTTTTAAATTGAACCGGTCTTGTTGATGCCCGCCATGCCGAGTTGGTGTAAACAAAGGGCCTGCAACAACTAAAATTAAAATAATAATGTAACTTACTTTATTTTTATCGTCCACGACTTACAAACTGGTACGCAATATCTTGTAACTAACCAAAACAAGCCCCTGCACGGCTCAGTGTTTATGTTATGCGGCGTGTTTGAAATGCCAGCAGGCTCACCTTAGTGATGGGACTGAAGCCTCAGCTGAACCGAGTGACGCAAACGGCGCTACACGTGACCCGCCAGGTCATGTGACCCATGAACGGTGTTGAGCTGCAGCTGATGGAGTCCCATGCGTCCGCTCTTCAACAGCGCTCACACTGCGGGGTTTCACTCAAGCTGAAAGGAGCAGCGGGTTGTGTGTGTGTGTTTGGTTGTTTTTTTCCAGCGTGTGTTGCTATCTGTCTAGTTTATTACAGCGGTAAATAATGTCTGCTTCAGAGACAGCGCTGATGGAAGCACATTATTCAATATTCCTGACACAGAGACAACTAAATTGTTAGCGCATACACATCCTACAAAAACAACGTGGCTGTAATAATTTTCTTTAAATAAATAGAATAACCTAAACATACAATTCCACCATTCTATTTTTTGTTTCAAAAAGTCGATGTTTGTTTGCATTTGGAAAGAAACACAATGTAGGCTTAAACAGAGTCGTATAATTATATTGTTTTTGTTTTAAGTTTTTAATCCATGCGGCCAAATGAACAGCATCTATCACATTGAATACAACACAGTTCATCTTGCGTAAAGAAAAAAAAATGCATACATCTTTAAGTCTTAACAGGCATATACAGAATTACTGTTTGTTTTGGGGTGAAAGTACAAACTAACCCATGAAATTGAGACACATTGAAGGAAACCTACAGTGTCGTTTTTGCTCACTGCAGTGCTCGTTTGAGAGATTACCAAACAGCTCA
This sequence comes from Acipenser ruthenus, assembly GCF_902713425.1. Classification (NCBI taxonomy): domain Eukaryota; kingdom Metazoa; phylum Chordata; class Actinopteri; order Acipenseriformes; family Acipenseridae; genus Acipenser; species Acipenser ruthenus. The sequence goes on from NC_081229.1 coordinate 9,113,010, forward strand.
ATATCTTAGGTCAGGATTTTGCAGTGTGCACTCGACACTTTGAATGAGTTCCTTACGAGTGATGCTTACAGAAACCTCAGCTACAAAAAAATAACCTTAAGCTACAATAAAGAACCTTAAGCTACAATAAAGAACCTTACGCTACAATAAAGAACCTTAAGCTACAATAAAGAACCTTAAGCTACAATAAAGAACCTTAAGCTACAATAAAGAACCTTAAGATTCAATAAAGAACCTTAAGATTCAATAAAGAACCTTAAGCTACAATAAAAAAAAAAAACCTAAGCTACAATACCGGCGACCCGGGTTCGATCCCCTCTATTTTCTCAATATATTATCTTGTTCTTGCCAAATGTTTAATTCTAATTTCTGTATTGCTTATTCTATTCAATTATTTCAAATCATACAGACTTTCTGCATTAAAAGTGAATTGTCAGAGTTTTTGTAATAAAGTATGAGAAATAAACCTGTGTATTAATGCTTATTTCCTGCAATATTTTCTAAATTATGTCAAATCACGGTCTGTTTGTGTTTTTTAAGGCTATAAACTATTAAAACCCTGCACTTCAAAAACCTTCTTCATAATCATGATTATTTGTAACATAAATAAATCCACACAACCCATTTCATTGATGTAATGGCATAAACATAATGGCATGTTTTTCAATGGCATAAAAAGTCTGTTTTTAAAACATAAAGAATTTCATTCATTCTCTGCCTGAATTCAAAAATAAAGATAAAAAAACCTCTGAATTGTTTCTAAAATAAACGTTGATATGAATCGTCAATTTGGCAAAAAAAAAAATAAGAATCGAATAATAGCAAGCCTAGTTGTAATCTATTCCAGCAATGAGCCCAGTCAAATTAACCACTTCACAAAAATCTGACAAATTAAAAAATGTGACATTTCAGAATCTAATATGAAATACTACTGTACTACTATTATGGCTTCCGCTAGTAAGATACTGGTTAATCTTCCCCTCTAGTTCCAGCTAGCACACAGCTCCTGGGTATTGCAACACTTCAGCATGTTTAGAGCTCGGATGCAGTGCTTTTAACCCTGCAGTAAACTCCAGGGGAAGAAGATGGAAACCAGTTTATCCTCCTCTACAAATGTATAGAATTGGAGTCAAATGAAACTTATTAATTTCAAAATACATAAATATTTATTAACATTACCCACTTGCTGAGCTGCTCTGCAAGGACAACACACATAAATAAAAGAAACAGGGGCCGCAACAACAAATATCCTGGACAGCAGCAGGACAAAACAGGACAAGATAAACAAACTGGACAGACAACAAATCCTGCATTGCTGCAGGTGTCCAGTTATTATTATTCTATTATTTTATTATTATAACCAATTTAACTTATGTACATCGGTTTTACTAGTTACTTTCGAGAATTAAATGCAAACGCGTGATATATGCACATATATGTCGTTTACAATAATAGGTTGTAATTTCTGCAAGCTGTTTTCGCATGTATTTCACACCCCCACACCAGGTGGCGGTATCCCCTTCACTAATCCTGCACTTGGCTCTCAAAGCCCCTCTTGCACGGCTGGCGCTCTTCCATTGTTTATAGGGCGGGTCTGCTTCTGCGCAGCTCCTTTTGGAATGTGCAGCGCATGCGCAGACTCGCAGGGTGTAGAATCCTGCGCTACTGGAACTCAAAGATAAACAACAACAAACGCTAGAAGCAGAGAAAGAAAAATACTAAATGCAGCAGATGATGTTAAAACAGTAAGTTCCGTTTTGTATTTTGTTTAGTGTTTTTTTTGTGACGCTCGGGCGCGGCAGACTCAGAGTTTGTTTGTAAAATGAACACGACATGGCGGCATCAACAAGACCGATACCTAGAAGAGCCAAACAAACAAAAAAATGATATACATTTTTCAAAAGAGCCACAGCAAAGTTTACACTCGTGTATTATAAATATTTGCGAATTTTTATGTAATAACAGCAGCAGTAATATACGACTTGCACTGGTAGTAGTTCTGGTAGTTATATACAACACCAGTAGGTGGCAATAACGCTGTTTGTTTTTTTTTCACTCAGTGACACCCAAGCTAACTGTAGGCTACTACACACAATACTACATAAAAAGCACTATATTTTGTTCACTGACATAGTGCTGGTTTCTAGCAAGACGCCACAAAAATTGAGAAACGGGCATCATAAACAAGTGATTAACAAGAAGTGCATTGCACCCTACTTACATTAATGAGATTTCTGTTTTGCATCGTTTTGCTGAGTGCTTTGTAGTTGGGGTCGTAACTGGTGAGATTCAGCTTCATGCAGGCATTCAGGCTTTCACCCGTTAACCTTGAGCGTGGGTTGGTTTTGATGTTGTTCAGATGTGAGAAGGACTGCTCGCATGTGTATGTTGAGCCAAACATTGTCAGCACAGCAACACTGACACGATGCAATGTGCTGGAAGTTCGTTCCAGGTTTTCAGGATGAGATTGTCTTCGCGTTGGAGTTTTCTCATATCTGTTATGTTGCTTTGCCAGTTCTGCCCTCTGACGAGCGAGGCTTTCCAGTTCGGAATTCAAAGTGTAAAATTGACACCCACATATCGGACACCTTCAGTTCAGCAGCTTCCAGCTCAAAATCTCCAATGGAGATGCCAGGGATGACACTCAGGTTTTGTGCGTCCACGGTGCACACATGTGGATGAGTTATTACTTTGAACAAATCGGCATGTCTGCGGAAGTCCGCAAAACGTGATTTGAATGACATCAGTAAATCAGACGTGAAGGCTGCGAGCTGCCTGAGGTCGAAATGATGAGCGGGGTCCCTCGCTAAGCAATCCTCTCTGTACGCTCGCAATGTTTCGAAGTGCAGGAGACGGCCACTTTCAATGTCCCTGATAAACAGCTCCAGCTTTGTTTCAAATGCAAACACTGCCTGTTGCAGGGACAGGATTGTGTTTCCAATGGCTTGCATTTTTACATTGAGGTGGTTCAAATGACATGTAATATCCACCAGGTAGTGAAACTTCACGAGCCACTCAGTGTCAGTGAGCTCGGGATGAACATTTCCTTTCATTTCCAGAAATGCCCTCACTTCATTTAAACAGGCAGCAAAGCGGGCGAACACTTTTCCCCTGGATAACCAACGCACATTGCTGTGCAGTAGCAGCCCTGGATAATTACTCCCCACTTCATCCAACAAGGCCTTGAACTGGCGATCATTCAAAGCTCGGGCCACAATGAAGTTCACAATGCGAACGACCAATGACATCACTTCGCGAAGTTCCTCTCCACACGACTGAGCACACAGTGCCTCTTGATGCACAATGCAATGAAAGTTTAAGATGGGCCGCTTCTCTTGCTCACACAGAAGGGCAACGAATCCTTTATGTTTCCCTAACATACTGGGTGCTCCATCAGTACACACAGATATAAGTTTATTCAGTGGTAGCTTTTTCTCTGCAGCAAAGTCCATCAGAGATTAACACATCCTCGCCTCTTGTTGTATCTTTCATCAGCAAAACAGCGAGACTCTCTTCACGCACTGTATCACCCGCCACATACCACCCGACTATGCTTAGCTGTGCTACATTGCTCACATCGGTAGACTCATCCAAGGAAAGAGAAAAGTAACTACCTGAACTGATGTCGTTGATCTGCATCTCCTCTATCTGGCGAGCCATCACGAGTGCACGATCATGAACAGTTCTTGCTGACAAAGGCATGTCTTTAATTTTATCCTTGTTTGGGAGGTTGTTAAACAGTTCTTTAGCCACACTGAGCATGCAACCCTTAATGTACTCCCCATCTGTAAATGGTTTCCCACTCCGCACAATCTCCAGAGCGCTAGCAAAGCTCGCAGAATTCAGATTCCCGCCTTTGTGAGTCCATGCTAGCAGCTGCTGCTGTCCGGTTTCCATTCTCCGCTGAAGCTCAGCGCAAGCTTTTTTCCTGCATTCCCCATCGGGATATTTTGCGGCGAACGCTGCGTCTCAAAATGTCTCTTAACATTTGACTTTTTGAGCGATGCAATACGTTCATTGCAAATGAGACGCACTGCGGACCCCGACTTCTCCACAAATGCAAATTGATCCGTCCATTCGGGCTGGAATGAACGGTAATCCTCGTCTTTTTTTTCTTTTCGCCATCTTGCTCTCGTTGATGATGATTTTTAATTTAGCTAGGTAGTTGTTTAACTTGATCTGGACATGACGCAGGCCTAACCACGTCGTCCAATTAAAATTCAGCTCTCTGAAAGGTAGGCTAGCTGCAGGCCAAACGCCGCTGTCAGTCATATTAAGCTGCGAGTCTCTTACCTAAATATTTTGAACATATTTTATTTAATTTTACACATTCATAATTATACATTAATCAAGTATGCTAATAGTTTAAAAATAATTATCATCATGTTCGAGGGTGTATTTTCAGTCAACATTTGAAAATTGGAGAGCCATATAAAATCCTGAAAAGAGCCATAGGTTCCCGACCCCTGTGTTATAGCGATCTGTACTACGTGTTGTGTTTTGTGTCGTTTTGTGTCGCTGGTCCGTGTTTTGTCTGTCCTGAGTGATCGAGTCGTTGCCCCCAGTGTGCTTGTGAATGTTGTGCAATCGTGTTGTGGTTTTTATTGTCACTTTGTAATCGTTTGAAATCATATCACATTGAAAATAAATGCACCGTGGAATCTTTTACTTAAATGCTTGTGAATAAATTATCTTATTGTCATTATTGATTTGTTACAGAAAAACTGCAGACAAGGCAGACATCATCATACAACTAGCATGATTTTAACAGGTTCCTTTCTGTTTTAAGTGATACCTGTCAGCTTAAAACATGTTTAAAAGGACATTTGGAAATACAGCTATTTTGGAGACACTTAAAGTGATTGATCCCCCCCCCCCCCCCCATTAGAGCCGTGACCTTTGCCTCTTTTGCTCATAGCTACACACGAAGCAAACTTGTTTGCACTCAGATACACAAATATCATAGCTGAAGAGAATAATTCCAACACAATACAATGGTACCTGTATGAGCCGTTAATGTTAGACTGCCCTAGTCTAACCTCTTCAGGCAGCGAGAGTGAAGATTCAGATGACGATGGCGCCAGTTCGTTTAGCAACAGTGAGTGGATTAACCCGCCTGCAATTCTCTGTGATTGGTTGCAAATATGAATGTTTACTCTTCAGTAATTCTCCAGATTTGCACAGGGCTGTACAGCCGCTTTTTAATGCTTCTGGTCGTTCAACCTTCCCTGTAGTCACATCAAGTGTCATTGTGTTGTAATAAGTTGGATATATGGTAGCAACACAGCAGCCTGCATGAGAATAAACTATTCCATTACTGACACGACGATGCACTGGGGGGGAAAACTGGACGAAATGAGCATCCCAAAAAAGATTCTGGGGACACTGGGACCAGTGTTCCAAAAGTGGGACTGTCCCATCCAAACCGGGATGTCTGGTCACCTAACAGTAATGTGTCTTGTTATGTCTACACTGTATATCTTGTTATGTCTAAAGATGACATGTTTACGCAGGGTTTTGTGTACAAAGAGGCAGCTTGCATGCTGCAGGGGGCTGTGTTGTGTACGGACCCAACCTGTGGTCAACTGGCTTCTCACTCAACGTTACAATATGAATTCACAGCGATCCCAAACTGCACTGAGGTATCGAAACACCCTCCACACAGTTTAACTTGTGGTGACATTAAACTAAAACTGTAACATGGGTTGATTGTAAGAGCTGCATTGTGAAAAGGTCTTCACCTAATTAAAAAATAACTCGATACTGTAGGCAAACTTCCTTAATAACGAAACGAATCTCTATAAAAAATGTTAAGGCATCGTCACCTCTCCTGTATGCTGCTTTCACACACACACATATTCTTTATAAATGTATTATTGGCAAAGTTTATCTTTTAAAATGCGTTCGGTCTGAAAAGCAGCTGTTATATTTGTATTGTAGGTGAACTCGAGTGACAAAGCGAGCCTCCTAGATCAGAGAAGCCGCGCAGCTCGAGCTGAGAGGCGGGGCTTCAACAGCTCACTCGCACGCCGTGTGTGAGGAGAGAGGCGGGGCTTCGACAGCTCACTCGCACGCCGTGTGTGAGGAGAGAGGCGGGGCTTCAACAGCTCACTCGGACGCTGTGTGTGAGGAGAGAGGCGGGGCTTCGACAGCTCACTCGGACGCTGTGTGTGAGGAGAGAGGCGGGGCTTCGACAGCTCACTCGGACGCTGTGTGTGAGGAGAGAGGCGGGGCTTCGACAGCTCACTCGGACGCTGTGTGTGAGGAGAGAGGCAGGGCTTCGACAGCTCACTCGGACGCCGTGTGTGAGGAGAGAGACGGGGCTTCGACAGCTCCCTCGCACACCGTGTGTGAGGAGAGAGGCGGGGCTTCGACAGCTCACTCGCACACCGTGTGTGAGGAGAGAGGCGGGGCTTCGACAGCTCACTCGGACGCTGTGTGTGAGGAGAGAGGGTGACAGAAGGAGACGCGCAAAGGCATTTTTTCTTTATTTGAGAAAGAAACATTTTGTGATTGGCAACTGCAAGTCCTTAAAGATTTTTTTGACTATTTTTAAGGCAATCCTCTGCTATTATGAAGTTATTACAAGAAATTGTGTGTCCGTTCAATAGTAAAGCCAGCCCTGCTGTTCAGGTCAGATTTTGTCAGCCCTTTGAATGGCCTTTAGTAGCACTGTTTAAATAAATGTGTTTGTTTTTTTTCCCCAGCAGCTACTAAACAGAATCCTGCGTGCTGCCATGGACAGTGTGAAGATGGAATCTGTCCAGATTAAAGAGGAGTTCCTTGAACTTGTCCCCATTAGAGTGGAGTTCTCTGGGCTGGCTTCCCTCCCCATTAAACAGGAGCTCTGTGAGATGCAATTTGACAGCAGTCAGCCAGAGGACTCTGACATTAAAGCTGAGCACAATGAATTGGAGATCCCCCAGACAGAAGAACCCCTTCCTGTGAAACAAGAAGAGGTGCTGGAAACTGTCCGTATTAAACAGGAGCCTGAAGGAGTATTGAAGGAAGAATCCAAGGACTTCAAACCAAACATCCCTAAGCTGGAGCCTGTACGCCTGCGGGAGTGTAGCGTGGTGCTGGAGAGAATCTGTGTGAGAGAGCAAGGCGCTGGAGAGGAAGGCTCTCCCAACAGCACGCAAGGAGGTGGAAAGGAAGACGGGCGCTCCCATTCAGAATGCAGTCTAGCAGGTGAGTGACTCCCAGTAGCTGTGACATTTGTCATTCTCGATTGCGTGATATCCACAGTGTGGTTGAGAGGGAGGGAGGGAGCATGTAGGTTACATTACTAGCTATTTGTTTTTCCTGGACCACTCCAACCAGTTCAAGATAGGACTCACTACTGGTGAACTTCAGATAAAGATATAATGTTGTCATTGCTCTGGGTTGGGGGGCGGGGGTGTTATATCAAGGGGAGAAGCACTGCAGTGCTGTATATATCATTATAAATGTTTAGTGTAAAAATAATGGATATTATTGTGAATGTATAATGTAATGCTTTTGATAAAAGATATAATTGTAGCGTGTGTTGGAGCAGTGGGGCGGAACGTGTGCGACGCTCCACCCTATGGGGGGCACGGAGAGTCAGTAAGGGGGGGCGCGACTATGATTAAAGGGGCAGGTCTGTAAAATGTTGTTTTTTTTTTGTTTTTTTTTTAAAAGGATACAACATTTTAAATATATACATAAATGACAGCTAATTAGTTCTTACCTTTCGAATGAGCCGTTGACGATCACTCTAGGAATAAAACCGTGTCAGTGACACTGCAGTGAACAGAGATGGAATGGCGGCTTCCATGTACGGGGCGCCAAAAAAAACACTAGTATATTTTTCCCAGATTTAACCACAAAAAGTCCAGATTTAGCTAAATACATAAATGTTAAGTTTTGAAATGTGTAATTTTTAACATTTATAAATTTCAAAACTTCATGTGTTCTTTTAACATTCATGTATTTAGCTGAATCTGGACTTTTTGTGGTTAAATCTGGGAAAAAATGTATGCTAAGAAAATGGGACGGTGTATAAAAGGTTTGTGCCCCACTGTCGGAGGAACTACACCTGAAACGTTACAGGAGAACTTTTGAAGGCAGAATTTGATCCCAGGGCTCGGTTTCTTTACTGACTGCCTTTAGACACAGTAAAGGTCTTAAGTTTTTATCTTTGCCTTATTAAACAGTGCAAGCCTCACAGCTTTAATCCACTCCACCACCCAGCCACATGCCCGAAGCCTACAAGCAGCCCCTCTTACTTTCTTTCCTGTTCCTATTTTCCAGGTTCCAGTCCAGTAGCTAAAGCGAGGGCGGGCGGTGGAGAATATCCTGACTGTGGGAAAGGGTTCATCCAGTTAGGGCATTTAAAACAAAAACAGAGCATTCACACAAGAAAGAAACTGTGTCGCTGCTCGGACTGCGGGAAGAGTTTCAGTCGAATAGATGGTCTTGTTTCACACCAGCGAATTCACACAGGAGAGAAACCATATCGCTGCTCTGACTGTGGGAAGAGTTTCAGTCAGTCAAACAACCTCAAAAAACACCAGCGAACTCACACAGGAGAGAAACCTTATCACTGCTCGGACTGTGGGAAGAGTTTCAGTCGAATAGATGGTCTTGTTTCACACCAGCGAATTCACACAGGAGAGAAACCGTATCACTGCTCTGACTGCGGGAAGAGTTTCAGTCAGTCAAACAACCTCAAAAAACACCAGCGAACTCACACAGGAGAGAAACCTTATCACTGCTCGGACTGTGGGAAGAGTTTCAGTCGAATAGATGGTCTTGTTTCACACCAGCGAATTCACACAAGAGAGAAACCGTATCACTGCTCTGACTGCGGGAAGAGTTTCAGTCAGTCAAACAACCTCAAAAAACACCAGCGAACTCACACAGGAGAGAAACCTTATCGCTGCTCTGACTGCGGGAAGAGTTTCCGTCGAATATACAGTCTTGTTTCACACCAGCGAATTCACACAGGAGAGAAACCATATCGCTGCTCTAACTGTGGGAAGAGATTCAGTCGAATAGACCATCTTGTTTTACACAAGCGAATTCACACAGGAGAGAAACCGTATCACTGCAAGGACTGCGGGAAGAGTTTCAGTCGAATAGATGGTCTTGTTTCACACCAGCGAATTCACACTGGAGAGAAACCTTATCACTGCTCTGACTGCGAGAAGAGTTTCAGTCAGTCAGACAGCCTCAAAAAACACCAGCGAATTCACACAGGCGAGAAACCATATCACTGCTCTGACTGTGGAAAGAGTTTCTGTCAGTCAAACAACCTTGTTTCACACCAGCAAACTCACACAGGAGAGAAACCGTATCGCTGCTCTGACTGTGGGAGGAGTTTCCGTCGGTCAAACAGCCTTGTTTCACACCAGCGAACTCACACAGGAGAGAAACCTTATCCCTGCTCGGACTGTGGGAAGAGTTTCACTCTGTTAGGCAACCTCAAAAAACACCAGCGAACTCACATAGGAGAGAAACCTTAAATGGGACGTTTCACTCATGAGCGAAAAAAACGTTATCCTTGCATTATGAATCCTTGTGAAAATTACTGTTTTGTATATCACGTGAGCATGCATTTTAAATGGTCAAAATGCTCTTCAACTCTCGCACTGTGATTGTCAGAATGTGGGCGGAGATGCGGACACGTCACAAGAGGCTTCTCTGCTGTCAGTTTAACTCAGGCTGTCAATGCAGTCAGTGCCTGGGAGCGGGAATATGCAGAAAGGAAACTATTCTGCACCTCATCTGATGGACGAGTCAGGAGAAATTGATAACTCAGTGTGGGGAATGAGTTTCAGGGTTTAGCATTTAAACTGCATAGACTTGAAAATAAATACATTGATGGGAACGAGTATCCCGACCCCGGTATGTAGCATCCCAGAGACAAGACTGCACCGTCCTTACTGGACAACCGCCTGGAGGGTTTGTCTTGTAAATTCATCACAATCCTAAAACTAATGAGAAATGATAGTGTCCCATGGCTGCATTGACATGAATGGCTGAAGATTGCGTGACGTGTAGCTTTGCAATGTGCATTGTCCATGCTTGTATTTGTGCTGCTCTTGTAAACTGCCCTGAGTAATAGCAGTGTTGCAAGCTTGTGTACGGATCTTAGGTACAGAAAGGCAGACCGGTTTCATCCCTGGCTGTTTCTTGCTCTTTTGCAGTATTTTACACTATGTGACAGATTACAAATGAAAATGTAGTTTAGCTTAGTTTACCCTTGATCAGGGTGTCTGCTAATAAATACATAGTAATTACAGAGCACAAAATAATAGAAAATGCAGTATGGTAATGGAAATAAACGTGTCTGGTGGGGGGGGGGGGGGTCTATAGATTTTGCAAGGAACTTATAGATAAATAAATATTGGTGCAAAAGATGCTTCGACACAAAACCTTTTTTCGTTTATTTTTTTCGGTCCTGAGGAAATGCTACTGTGTCGATACTGAAGCTTGATATATATATTTTTTTAATTTAGTGGGCGCCAATTTTTTTTTTTTTATTGTTTCCATCCCAATCTAGTAATATTCAATTATTGTTATTAGGCTCAGCCCACCGCTACCAACCCTGTGCCGACTCGGGATAGGTGAAGACGAACGCACGCTGTCCTCCGAAGCGTGTGCCGTCAGCCGACCGCTTTTTTACACACTGCAGACTCACCATGCAGCAACCCAAGATCTTCAGCGTCGGAGGACAACGCAGCTCTGGGCAGCTTACAGGCAAGCCCGCAGGCGCCCGGCCAGACTACGCGGTGAGCCGAGGACACCCTGGCCAAGCTAACCCTCCCTCCCCCAGGCGAAAAAAAAATAAATATGTTCACATTGCATTATGAGTCTCTGTGTAATTACTGTTTTGTGTATCACTCTTAAGAGCATGCATTTTAAATGGTCAAAACTCTCTTGCACTCTAATTGTATCAGAAATTGGGCAGTGACACGGTGTCACAGACAAAATGATTCTTGGTGATACATCTCCCTCCTGCCTTGTGAGGACGCAGTGTAAAGGTAACAGAGTGCCCTGGACTGCATGGCCTGACAATTCATTCCCAGGGTTAGGTGGAAGTCGGCCATTTAGAAAGGGGGCTCAGCTGCAGTACATTAAGTCATCGCCCCAGAGAGAAAGCGATGGAGGAGAAACGGCTGCACTCGCTAACCAAGCTGAGTTCTAATGGGACTTGGCTGTACAATTAAACCTGGTGTGTGCTGATTACCGATTGATTAATTATACAACACAATAGTAAGCAATGCGAAAAACACCTTTGTCTAAATTGTATTCAAATGAGCAAAATGTATATTTAAAGCTTGTTGTATCAAATCAAGTTCTAGCACTTTTCCTCTCTGAGTCGTTCTCAGTGCTGGTTGTTTAATGCTGTATGGAATTCCTGTTTTCCAAGATACTGGTTCACCTTAACCTTCCTCTCTAGTAACAGCTAGCACACAACTCCTGGGTATTGCAACACTTCAGCAAGCTTAGAGCTCGGATGCAGTGCTTTTAACCCTGCAGTAAACTCCAGGGGAAGAAGATGGAAACCAGTTTATCCTCCTCTACAAATGTATAGAATTGGAGTCAAATTAAACGTCTAAATTTCTAAATGCAGAAATGTTTATTACATTTTTTTTTTTTTGGTACAGGTATAAATAAATAAAACATGAAAAAATGTATTTTCAAATGTTCAGGGCCCTGTTCCTCATAGCTGGGTAACTGAGTTAGCCGGATCACTCTCAGGATAACTTGACAGAAGTCTGTCTTGTTCCGTTCCTCGAAGCAAGCTTAAAGTCTAGCCGACTGAGTTACCATAGCAACACATCCTTAATCTTAAACCTGCTCCAGCGCAGGATAACTTAAAGTTAGCCGGATCTGTGTATAAAAACTTGTACTTCTACCCAAAGAAAGCACTTGACACACCCCTAAAATGACAGCGCCCTTCCTTAGACATCCCAAAGATCAACGGGCAAGATCCTTTGCATCGTTCAGATGTTTTTGTATTTGAGTGCTATAGATTCGGTCGGCAAGGTGTCATTTATCTAATAAATCTACTTGAGTCGTACATTGCCCATACCACCTGAAGCAGCGGTGCGTTGACAGTAACACAGACTATGCACAGGGCTGTGCTTTTTTGCTAGTGGCGCATTCCTATACTCGGTGATTAATTAGTACAACATATTACTACAGTATTATATATTAAAAAAAGAACAAGGGCAAATTATGACAAAACAATAGAGAGCTCACCATTCTCATGCAACAAACTCAGAGTCCATGTTACATTCCATTACGACAAGCAAGCAGATTAAAATTGGACATGTGTGAAATAATTATATTGGGGTAAATACATAGCCTGTGTAATAAAAAATGCATTTTTAAAAAATTACGCATTTAGCTTATCTGCAGTTTTTAGGAAAGAAGAGGCCTGCTCCCTCAAAGAGAAAGAAAGAGCGCCCCCTCCAGTCTATAGAGATGTAAAGCAAGGAGACGGATTCCATTCGCGCACAGCTGCTTCACTGCGGAACGCAACCTTGTCATGTGACAGAGTCAGATAATACAGGCTTCAGTGACGTATTAAAACGGAGACATGCAGTCATATAAACATGCGGGAGTCTGCCTCTGACGGAGCTAGCACAGATTTAGGAGGTTTCCCAGAACAGTCGACTGAGCAAACATGACGACCAACTTCACTGATTTTGCCATTGCAGAAGAGATAGAAGCAATTGAGTTTCCCTTCGTGCACCACCACCTTCAACAATTACAGCAACCTCAGAAAATAAATAAACACATACATATATATAGTAACATTGTCATGTCTGTGAAGCAGGACTCGGGGGGGGGAAACGCTGTTAATTCTTAATACAGGTTTATTTGAAAACCAATATCCTGGACAGCAGCAGGACAAAATAAGACAGACAAGATAAACGAACTGGACAGACAACGAATCCTGCATTGCTGCAGGTGCCCGGATCGTTATTATTATTTTATTATAGGTCTGTTCAAGCAAGTTAAGTCATGTACATCGGTTTTACTAGTTACATTCGAGAATTAAAATCAAACGCGTGATATATGCTCATATATGTCGTTTACAATAATACGTTGTAATTTATCCAAGCTGTTTTCGCATGTATTTCACACCCCACACCAGGTGGCGGTATCCCCTTCACTAATCCTGCACTTGACTCTCAAAGCCCCTCTTGCACGGCTGGTGCTCAGCGATGTGAAGCTAGCAACAATAAGCAACAACAGCAACTTCCGGTAAAACTTACTTCCGCATCTCACTCCGGAAGCGACGTTTTTTTCCCCAGATAAAAGTCTCTTGTTGCTCTCTTACAGCGGTTGTCTCTAACTCCTGTCAATCTCAGTTAACGGTTGTCTCTAACTCCTGTCAATCTCAGTTAACGGTTGTCTCTAACTCCTGTCACTCTCAGTTAACGGTTGTCTCTAACTCCTGTCAATCTCAGTTAACGGTTGTCTCTAACTCCTGTCACTCTCAGTTAACGGTTGTCTCTAACTCCTGTCACTCTCACTTAACGGTTGTCTCTAACTCCTGTCAATCTCAGTTAACGGTTGTCTCTAACTCCTGTCACTCTCAGTTAACGGTTGTCTCTAACTCCTGTCACTCTCAGTTAACGGTTGGAGGAGAAAGAAACAGCAAACAGAAGAGCACACTTACCAATTGGAAGAGCACAAAAAGAGCAATATTTCAATCTATGTGGAAGGTCTACAATAAAAATACGTAGGTAATTACATATTTTAAAATGACCTTTTATATATATATATATATATATATATATATATATATATATATATATATGTGTGTGTATATATATATATATAATGTTATTTTCATTGTTATATTGTAATCTACATTAAATATCTACTTTAAATTGTATTAATTGTGTGTGATTATATGTATATGCAATAAAAAAAACATACAATTATTATTATTATTATTATTATTATTATTATTTATTTCTTAGCAGACTCCCTTATCCAGGGTGACTTACAATCGTAAGCAAATACATTTCAAGTGTTACAGTACAAGTAATACAATAAGAGCAAGATAAATACAATGACTTTGGTTCAAGCAAGTACAAGTGTGACAAAATACAATTCAATAATACAGCAGATAACAGTGATAGTTACATCGGGATATGATTAACTACAAAATACTACAGATTAAACACTTGTGACAGATTACAGTACTCTGAAGTTCAGGATTAAATGCAGTAAAATAGGGGGCAGATAAGAGCAAATAAAGCGCATTTAAGGAAGGGTGATAGTGTCCCAGGTGAAAAACAGAGGTGTTCTACAGGTGCTGTCTGAAGAGGTGAGTCTTAAGGAGGTGCTGGAATGTGGTCAGGGACTGGGCGGTCCTGATATCTGTAGGAAGGTCATTCCACCACTGCGGAGCGAGGGTGGAGAAGGAGCGGGCTCTGGAGGCAGGGTAGCGTAGAGGAGGTAGAGCCAGTCTTCTAGTGCAGGCGGAGCGGAGAGGTCGAGTGGGGGTGTAGGGAGAGATGAGGGTCTGGAGGTAGCTGGGTGCAGTCTGGTCAAGGCATCTGTAGGCTAGTACTTGAACTGGATGCGAGCGGTGATCGGGAGCCAGTGGAGCGAGCGGAGTAGTGGAGTAGCATGGGAGAAGTGAGGGAGAGAGAACACCAGGAGGGCAGCGGAGTTCTGGATGAGCTGGAGCAGACGGGTGGCGGACGCAGGGAGGCCAGCCAGGAGGGAGTTGCAGTAGTCTACACAAATTTGTACATCAAATTTATTTTATTATTTATTTTCTTTTTATCCACCCATTTTTGCATTGTATAATTAATGCTACTAATAAAGAACTAACTTTTTCTGTACTTTAGCTGTGGATATTCATCAGCCGTATGGTAAACGGCACAAGACCAGCATGTGGCCGAGATCAGCAGCCACTACCACAAGACAGCTTTCCCTGAGAATGCAGGAAAGAACTCAAAGGTTTGGAAAGAACGAGCATAATCTATCAATTCATTTTTTTTATTTAGAAATTGTTTTAAAATAAAATGATCTGGCCATTTTGTGTTCTTTTTTTTAGTTTGTTTTGGTTTTTGGCGACTCGCATGTGAGGAGGCTGGTAGATGGTTACGTTCAGATGCTCGAGGGTGACCTGCTCTTTGGATACAGCAGCACTCCAGGCGCTTGTGCAGCTGCACTCCGTAAAGAGGTGCTGAATGAAACCCTACCTGAAGAGCCGGACCTGGTGTGTCTTATTGCACCAGGGAACAACCTCTCGAAAAAAAACATCCAACAAGCAGGAAAGGAGTTTGCCAGCCTTATCCCTTCAGCCCAGGGCACTGGAATAAGGTCATAAATTAAACACTTTATTTTATTAATCCATTTTTTTAAAATAAATAAATACATACATACAATGTTGTTATTCTGTTTTTAAAAGGTAGTGGTAATTGATTTTCCAAACCGGCTGACAGTGGAGTTCCCGTATCAAGACATGTTGCTAGAAGAGTACCATCGAGTTGCAGCCAGCATGAATGTAAGGTATGGAGGAGCAATGTGAATATTTTTGACGTTTTAAATAACCCACACCAATTAGCAATTATGGTTATTATTGATAATAATATTTTTTTTTTCTTCATGGTTTTGTTTGGATTATACCCAGCTACCCACTTTCTCTTGGTGGTTTATCGGTTCAATCACTAGATCATGCTTTTTTGTGACAGCTCTGATATTAGCATGATATTAGTACTGTCCATTAAAACCTGTTTAACTCTTCCTACAGGTACCTCTCCGCTGTAGATCACTTCCCTGCAAGGAGCTCTGACCTGTGGTGCCGTGACGGGGTGCATCTAAGTGATGACCATGGAATGCCCATCTTTGCCCAACTGATCTGGAGTGCAGCTTACTTTCAGCTGAACGTTCCACAGGGGATCAAGACCACCCTGCTGCACCCAGACATGCATTCCGCAGAGTGACCCCACGGCTGGTGGTGAGAGGGACGCCAGCTGCACCACCAGAGAGACGAGATCCTTACTCGTGGGCTGAGGTGACAAGAGGACAGAGTGAGAAGATGTCGAATAGTAATTGCAGACGGTTCCACTTTGTAAGTATAACATCCATTTTTTAAATTCTTTGTACTAAGATATTGTATTAACAAAGATTTATGTCGGTTGAAATGTCGTTAATTATAATTAATGCTAAAATAAATTAATTGATTGGATTACTATGTAATATTTTTTTATAATAAAAACATTCATGTTAACTTGTGTTTTTGTGATACAAAAGTTAAACTGCACACATTCGTTTCATCAGAAAAAAAATCCAATACTTAACAATAACAGGAGATATATTTGATCATCCTTTAATTCTAGAGCTTTTACATTTGTTGTGCTATTTGTTTTTCTTGTTATGTTTTTCATGGTAAATGCCATCAATAAAAATGCTTATCAGTAATATATCCCAAGCACAAGGCCAAAGCAACATTGGAGTGGCTCAAGAACAAAAAGGTGAATGTCCTACAGTGGCCCAGTCAAGGTCCTGATCTCAATACCATTGAGAATCTGTGGCACTATTTGAAAATTGCGGTCCACAAGCGTCGTCCAACCAACCTGAACAACCTGGAGCAAATCTGCCAAGAAGAATGGGCTAAAATCACTCCGACACTGTGTGCAAAGCTGGTACATACTTACCCCAAAAGACTTAAAGCTGTTATTGCAGCGAAAGGTGGCTTTACCAAACATTTATATGTGGGGGTTGAATACTTATGCAAGCAAGATATTTCAGTTTGTTTTATTGTTCTTAAAAATATTTCCCAATGTCACCTTACAATAATTGATTTTGAGTTTCAGTGTTAAAATAAAATATCAAACAGAACGAAATGTCAATGTACCATTTGTAATTCAGTAATATGAGAGAATTGGTCAGGGGTCTGAATACTTTTGCAAGGCACTGTATATATATATATATATATATATATATATATATATATATATATATATATATTAGTGATGCACAAAATAATTGCAACACTCGGGTCTAATGGATTTAATCCAATATTTTAAAGAGAGAGATTTCAAGCAAAATCACAGAAAATGTGAACAAAAAAAACAGATCAAAGAATCATGATAAGATTTCAGTATGAAACGTGACACACTGTCAAAATGAAAACATTACAAAGTTAGTATCGGGTATGACCTCCCTGAGCATGAACACAATCCTGGCAGCGTCGACGCATAGACCAGGAATGGCTGAAATATACAGATTTTTACATACAAAATATACAATAGAATAGAAATATAAACAAATATAAATAAAATAAGCAACATAAACAAATAGAAATACAATAAGCAATATCGAGAAAAATAAAGATAAATACAGTAAGGCATTTTTTTAGCAGATTATTTGAGACTTTTATTTTGAAATACGCTTTCGACCCTCTCCGACTGACTTTCCGGAAGTTGCATAATGTTGCCAGCAACTGCTGCTCGCTTCTGACAGAGGAGTGTAACGACAAGAGCTTCATTAAAAAAAGAGAAAAGAACGACAGCAATAATCCATCGTAAGGTTAAAAAACGACATTATACGGGTTTTTATTTAAATGTTTTTGCAAGGCGTGGACGATAAAAGTAAGTTACATTTTGTTTAAATTTAAGTTTATTTGTTTTTGACGCGCGCGCGTGTGTCAGGCTCTTTGTTTGCTAAATGAACAGCCATGACGTCATCAACAAGACAATTTAAAATGTAACAATTCAACTAAAATACACCGGGGACACGAATAAGCAATCAGGTAACGGTGTTTTTCATGTTTAATATATTACAGTATTTTACTGTATTTACCACCCGCGTGTTGTACTTCTCTGGTGAATTGGTAGCTGGAACAATGTATTTAGGCACAAAATTAATCAATGTAACAGTTTGACGCAACATTTACGGGCGAGTCAGTAAAACTGCTCAGCTGTCATAAATCACACATCCCTACCCACGCATTACATACAAACAGGAATTATAATTCGAGGATTTTCTATTTTCTATTACCACAAATGTTGTCAAAGTTTTGCTCGGTAAGCTTTAATTGTGTCATTTAAATAACAATAAAGTGAGGAAAACACATAAATTGTGAAACATAGTTCAAAACATTACTGCGTCTTATCTTTCAGTATAGGGCGCTGAGCGTCGGGTGTAGCAGCCACTATTGAGTGAAAAAGATTAAAGAAATAACATTTAAATGTGCGCAAGACCTCTTTTTTTTTTTGTTTAAAAAATAAATTGGCACACACTGTGTGTATGAAGATCACAAGCCGGAGTTACAGTAACACACGACCTGTGATCAGAACTTCAACAGCCGATTAGCAGGTAGAAAGCACGGGTGCAAACAGTGTGATCATTATAATATGACGTCATTGGTGTGTGTGTCCAATGGGAAGGCACGTCACTTTCAACAGTGAAGACGTACAGTAAAGAAAGACTGCTTTACACACTCCAAACAGCAGGCTAACCAAATGAATGAACACGAAATATTCATAACACATTCCCATCCTTAAACTAGCACACAAAAATAGATGAAATTCAATATCAAACGTATTAGGATTTGACTGGTCTGATTTCCAACACACAAGCCCTTCATAAAATGTGTGGGCAAAGTGACGCACAAGGGAAATGCTTCTGGAGAACATGGGCATGACCTGAGGTGAAACATACCGGCTCCATGCAGAGACACTGAAGTCAAAGTTTGTTTTGTTCACAACTGCTGAGGTCCGGGCACGGTGTTTTGTGGCAGTAAAACATTTATGTTATTTTTTTCCCCCTTGATTGTTTTTCGTTTGCTGGTAATACTGCAATACTGTCTTTTTTTTTCTTACCAGTATATATACTGGCTTATACTGCCCCACTTTAACCACTGATTAGAAATTCTGTTCCTTCAATATTAAAGCCACCCCTGCTATTTTTGTCAGCCCTTGAATGGCCTTCATTAACCCTGTATTTAAATAAATACATGCATTTCTTTTTCAGCAGCTACTAAACAGAATCCCGCGTGCTGCCATGGACAGTGTGAAGATGGAATCTGTACAGATTAAAGAGGAGTTCCCTGAACTTGAACCTGTCCCCATTAGAGTGGAGTTCTCTGGGCTGGCTTCCCTCCCCATTAAACAGGAGCTCTGTGAGATGCAATGTGACAGCAGTCAACCAGAGGTCTCTGAGATTAAAGCTGAGCACAATGAATTGGAGATCCCCCAGATGGAAGAATCCCTTCCTGTTAAACAAGAAGAGGTGCTGGAAACTGTCTGTATTAAACAGGAGCCCCCTGAAGCAGAGTTTGAGCACATGGAAGCAGTGAAGGAAGAATCGGAGGACTTCAAACCAAACATCCCTGAGCTGGAGCCTGTACGCCTGTGGGAGTGTAGCGTGGTGCTGGAGAGAATCTGCGTGAGAGAGCAAGGCGCTGGAGAGGAAGGCTCTCCCAACAGCACGCAAGGAGGTGGAAAGGAAGACGGGCGCTCCCATTCAGAATGCAGTCTAGCAGGTGAGTGACTCCCAGTAGCTGTGACATTGTCATTCTAGATTGCGTGAAATCCACAGTGTGGTTGAGAGAGAGGGAGGGAGGGAGGGAGCACTACTGATGAGCTTCAGATACAGATATAATGTTGCCATTGCTCGGGTGGGGGGGGGGGGGGTCATGAAGACTATAACATGTAAATGTTCAGTGTAAAAAATATATGGCTATTATTGTAAATGTATAATGTAATGCTATTGAAAAAGATATAATTGCAGCATGTGCTTGAGGGAATAGACCAGGAGAACTTTGAAGTCAGATTTTGATCACAGGGCTTGGTTTCATCAGAATCAGTCTAGGGATGTCACGATATTAACTTTCTCATTATCACAATATTTACCATGAAGTTCCACTCTGCTGAGGCAGCGTGGAACTCCCAACCACAGGGTAGCTCACACAGGGTAGCTCTCACACAGGGGAGCTCTCACACAGGGCAGCTCTCACACAGGGGAGCTCTCACACAGGGCAGCTCTCACACAAGGGAGCTCTCACACAGGGCAGCTCTCACACAGGGGAGCTCACACACAGGGGAGCTCACACACAGGGGAGCTCACACACAGGGGAGCTCACACACAGGGGAGCTCTCACACAAGGCAGCTCTCACAGGGGAGCTCACACAGGATCTCAACAACTGTTTAAATAACGTACCTGTAATATAGCAATACACGTCCCCACGTGCTGCTACAACTGTTTAAATAACGTACCTGTAATATAGCAATACACGTCCCCACGTGCTGCTACAACTGTTTAAATAACGTACCTGTAATATAGAGTGACACGTCCCCACGTGCTGCTACAACTGTTTAAATAACGTACCTGTAATATAGAGTGACACGTCCCCACGTGCTGCTACAACTGTTTAAATAACGTACCTGTAATATAGAGTGACACGTCCCCACGTGCTGCTACAACTGTTTAAATAACGTACCTGTAATATAGAGTGACACGTCCCCACGTGCTGCTACAACTGTTTAAATAACGTACCTGTAATATAGAGTGACACGTCCCCACGTGCTGCTACAACTGTTTAAATAACGTACCTGTAATATAGCGATACCCGTCCCCACGTGCTGCTACAACTGTTTAAATAACGTACCTGTAATATAGAGATACACGTCCCCACGTGCTGCTACAACTGTTTAAATAACGTACCTGTAATATAGCGATACCCGTCCCCACGTGCTGCTACAACTGTTTAAATAACGTACCTGTAATATAGAGTGACACGTCCCCACGTGCTGCTACAACTGTTTAAATAACGTACCTGTAATATAGCGATACCCGTCCCCACGTGCTGCTACAACTGTTTAAATAACGTACCTGTAATATAGTGATACCCGTCCCCACGTGCTGCTACAACTGTTTAAATAACGTACCTGTAATATAGTGATACCCGTCCCCACGTGCTGCTACAACTGTTTAAATAACGTACCTGTAATATAGCGATACCCGTCCCCACGTGCTGCTACAACTGTTTAAATAACGTACCTGTAATATAGAGATACCCGTCCCCACGTGCTGCTACAACTGTTTAAATAACGTACCTGTAATATAGAGATACCCGTCCCCACGTGCTGCTACAACTGTTTAAATAACGTACCTGTAATATAGAGTGACACGCCCCCACGTGCTGCTACAACTGTTTAAATAACGTACCTGTAATATAGCGATACCCGTCCCCACGTGCTGCTACAACTGTTTAAATAACGTACCTGTAATATAGAGTGACACGTCCCCACGTGCTGCTACAACTGTTTAAATAACGTACCTGTAATATAGAGTGACACGTCCCCACGTGCTGCTACAACTGTTTAAATAACGTACCTGTAATATAGCGATACCCGTCCCCACGTGCTGCTACAACTGTTTAAATAACGTACCTGTAATATAGTGATACCCGTCCCCACGTGCTGCTACAACTGTTTAAATAACGTACCTGTAATATAGTGATACCCGTCCCCACGTGCTGCTACAACTGTTTAAATAACGTACCTGTAATATAGCGATACCCGTCCCCACGTGCTGCTACAACTGTTTAAATAACGTACCTGTAATATAGAGTGACACGCCCCCACGTGCTGCTACAACTGTTTAAATAACGTACCTGTAATATAGCGATACCCGTCCCCACGTGCTGCTACAACTGTTTAAATAACGTACCTGTAATATAGAGTGACACGTCCCCACGTGCTGCTACAACTGTTTAAATAACGTACCTGTAATATAGAGTGACACGTCCCCACGTGCTGCTACAACTGTTTAAATAACGTACCTGTAATATAGCGATACCCGTCCCCACGTGCTGCTACAACTGTTTAAATAATGTACCTCTAATATAGCGATACCCGTCCCCACGTGCTGCTACAACTGTTTAAATAACGTACCTGTAATATAGTGATACCCGTCCCCACGTGCTGCTACAACTGTTTAAATAACGTACCTGTAATATAGAGATACCCGTCCCCACGTGCTGCTACAACTGTTTAAATAACGTACCTGTAATATAGCGATACCCGTCCCCACGTGCTGCTACAACTGTTTAAATAACGTACCTGTAATATAGAGATACCCGTCCCCACGTGCTGCTACAACTGTTTAAATAACGTACCTGTAATATAGCGATACCCGTCTCCACGTGCTGCTACAACTGTTTAAATAACGTACCTGTAATATAGAGTGACACGTCCCCACGTGCTGCTACAACTGTTTAAATAACGTACCTGTAATATAGCGATACCCGTCCCCACGTGCTGCTACAACTGTTTAAATAATGTACCTGTAATATAGAGATACCCGTCCCCACGTGCTGCTACAACTGTTTAAATAACGTACCTGTAATATAGAGTGACACGTCCCCACGTGCTGCTACAACTGTTTAAATAACGTACCTGTAATATAGCGATACACGTCCTCACGTGCTGCTACAACTGTTTAAATAACGTACCTGTAATATAGCGATACCCGTCCCCACGTGCTGCTACAACTGTTTAAATAACGTACCTGTAATATAGAGTGACACGTCCCCACGTGCTGCTACAACTGTTTAAATAACGTACCTGTAATATAGAGTGACACGTCCCCACGTGCTGCTACAACTGTTTAAATAACGTACCTGTAATATAGCGATACCCGTCCCCACGTGCTGCTACAACTGTTTAAATAACGTACCTGTAATATAGCAATACACGTCCCCACGTGTTTAAATAGCGTACCTGTCATTCCTTTTCGTTGTTCACATCCTGACAACTGTCTACGCTTATAACTTTAAAGTCTGTTAACACTAGAACCGCCGCTGTTATACTCGTACCTAAAACCACCACCGGCAGTCAATGTGACCGTTACATTTTAAACAACATCAATATTAAAATGAAAGACACACTGTCACATGGGGACGTGTAACGCTATATTTTTCAAAACCATGCTACTTACTCTGAATTTATTAAAAAATATATAATTGTAGCGTGGGTTGGAGAATATAAACCTGAAACATTACAGGAGAACTTTGAAGGCAGATTTTGATCCCAGGGCTCGGTTTCACCAGCATCACCATCACCAGCGTCTTTAGTGACGGTTTTTACACAAAGTGAAGGCTTTAAGTTTAACTTTGTGTTTTTAAACTGGTGTACCCCAGTGCAAGCCCCCACACCTGAAATTCACATGCTTTAATCCACTCCTCCACCCAGCCACACGCCCTAAGCCTACAAGCAGTCCCTCTTACTTTCTTTCCTGTTCCTATTTTCCAGGTTCGAGTCCAGCAGCTAAAGCGAGGGCGGGCGGTGGAGAATATCCTGACTGTGGGAAAGGGTTCACCCAGTTAGGGCATTTAAAACAAAAACGGAGCATTCACACAGGAGAGAAACCATATCACTGTTCTGATTGTGGGAAGAGTTTCAGTCTGTCAGGAAACTTGAAGACACACCAGCGAATTCACACAGGAGAGAAACCGTATCACTGCTCTGACTGTGGGAAGAGTTTCATTCAGTCTGGACACTTTGTTTTACATCAGCGAATTCACAGAGGAGAGAAACCGTATTTCTGCTCTGACTGTGGGATGAGTTTCAGTCGGTCAGACAGCCTTGCTTCACACCAGCGAATTCACAAAGGAGAGAAACCATTTTGCTGCAGTGACTGTGGGAAGAGTTTCAGGAGGACAAGCAGCCTTGCTTCACACCAGCGAATTCACACAGGAATCAAACCTTATCGCTGCTCTGACTGTGGGAAGAGTTTCAGTGTTTCAGGAACCCTGAAAAAACACCAGCTAAGTCACACAGGAGAGAAACCATATCACTGTTCTGACTGTGGGAAGAGTTTCAGTCAGTCAAACAGCCTTGTTGTCCACCAGCGAATTCACACAGGAGAGAAACTATATTGCTGCTCCGACTGTGGGAAAAGTTTCACTCGGTCAGACAGCCTTGTTTCACACCAACGAATTCACACAGGAGAGAAACCGTATCAGTGTTCTGACTGTGGAAAGAGTTTCAGTAAGACAGGCAGCCTTGTTTCACACCAGCGAATTCACACAGGAGTGAAACCTTATCGCTGCTCTGACTGTGGGAAGAGTTTCAGTCTGTCAGGAACCCTGAAAAAACACCAGCGAATTCACACAGGAGAGAAACCCTATCACTGCTCTGACTGTGGGAAGAGTTTCAGTCGGTCAAACAGCCTTGTTGTCCACCAGCGAATTCACACAGGAGAGAAACCGTATTGCTGTTCCGACTGTGGGAAGAGTTTCAAGCATTCAGTATCCATGAAAGCACACCAGCGAATCCACAGAGGAGAGAAACCTTAAAGACCATGTTCAATGGGACTTTACACTCATGAGGGAAAAAATGTTAACCTTGCAATTACTGTTTTGTGTCAGAAAGTGTGCGGAGACGCGGACACGTCACAAGAGGCTTCTCTGCTGTCAGTTTAACTCAGGCTGTCAATGCAGTCAGTGCCTGGGAGCGGGAATATGCAGAAAGGAAACTATTCTGCACCTCATCTGAT
The DNA here is from genome assembly GCF_902713425.1 of Acipenser ruthenus. Taxonomy (NCBI): domain Eukaryota; kingdom Metazoa; phylum Chordata; class Actinopteri; order Acipenseriformes; family Acipenseridae; genus Acipenser; species Acipenser ruthenus. The sequence continues at coordinate 9,137,524 of NC_081229.1, forward strand.
GGACGAGTCAGGAGAAATTGATAACTCAGTGTGGGGAATGAGCTTCAGGGTTTAGCATTTAAACTGCATAGACTTGAAAATAAATACATGGATGGGAACGAGTATCCCGACCCCGGTATGTAGCATCCCAGAGACAAGACTGCACCGTCCTTACTGGACAACCGCCTGGAGGGTTTGTCTTGTACATTCATCATGATTCTAAAACTAATGAAAAATGATAGTGTCCCATGGCTGTATTATAACATGAATTGCTGAATATTGCGTGATGTGTAGCTTTGCAATGTGCATTGTCCATGCTTGTATTTGTGCTGCTCTTGTGAACTTCCCTGAGTAATAGCAGTGTAGCAAGCATGTGTACGGATCTTAGGTACAGAAAGCCAAATTGTGTAACCTGAGTTGTAATGAGACCTGACTGTTCAATTAAACCTTGTGTGTGCTGATTGGATGATTTGATTGATATACAACAGGATACTAAACCATGCTAAAGAAAGAACAGAATACTGCACTGCTCTGTATCACCAGGATGTGTAAGCAATGTGCATTTCAATACCTTCCTGCATTGCTTGCTGTTCTCCAAGTTTAATAAAGTATTAGTATTAAACTCTTGCATTGAGTGTATCGTTCTGCATTAACCCATTCCAGAAACTCACACTAGTGAGCCACATAACACAGGGAAAGTAATTAGTAGTTAGAATGTGTTGCAGTGGAGCTGCACTGACTCATGCTGGAGGCTCATTGCACCATTATTAAAATCTGGATGCAGTGTTCAGTGTAATAAGAGATAACAGAAGACTATTGCTGTGTGCTCTATGCAGTAAAGGGTTACCGGGAGCCACGGTCGCCCCGTTATAAACAGTGACTCCGTGTACAGTGTTAATGTGTAAGGCAGTCTCAGCCTTTCATTCACTGAGGGAGCTGCTGCCTGGTCACGTGAACAACAGATCCCACTGAACCCTCCCGGTTGTTGATGGGTATTGTAGTTCCAACCTTTGTTTAGGAAAAATAGTTTTCAAAACTTCCTTTTGAGAAAATTATTTGTAAATGTAATATAAACAGTAAAATGAACTCCAAAAAAAATAAAATAAAATGTCCTGTCAGGAGAACTTTTTAAACCAGTTATCAAACGCTCTCTAGCAGCAGTATAAAAGAGACATCACTTCGCTCATGGGTGGGGTGAGCGTGCAGGGATGCTTCAGTTTAGGACAGGATAAGAAGTGTACTAAACCATCATTGCAGGGGGAAGTAGTATTTTATAAAACACAATTCTTCATCAGAATGGTACGCAATGCATCAAACCGTGTGATGTCTGTGTTATGACTCCACGATTGATTCATCAAGGCTGTGGGATCAGTAAGATCTTACTATACTATCTCCTGTGTGTTCTGAACTTCTATATTACCTTAAAAATAAGGCTTTGTTGGGACTGGGTCTGCACGCCCACCCGATACGCATGCCAGCGTCAGTGACACACGGTCAGGTACGGTGAACAGCGTTCAGTGCTCACTGCTGCTGGTGCGTAATTCCTGTAATATGGCAGGTCAGCATTAAACCATCGATCAGTGTAGCACCGTCGCTGATCAGCAGCCAATAGCAATCTAGCAAGCCAACAACACAACTAGCACACACTAAAACGCTTAAAAACAGAATCAAGACGGGACTCTGCCTGAAAACTGACCCAAGAGGAGGAAGCAAGCTGCAAGCGAGTCAACGACCCCAACCAACGAGACTGAGGCCCGGCCGGAGGACTGCCGTAAAACTTAGAGACTTATCAGACAAACCAGTCTGGGTCTGCTGTACACCTCTTATTATTATTTGTTTATTTAGCAGACGCCTTTATCCAAGGCGACTTACAGAGACTAGGGTGTGTGAACTATGCATCAGCTGCAGAGTCGCTTACAACTACGTCTCACCCGAAAGACGGAGCACAAGGAGGTTGTGACTTGCTTAGAGTCACACAATGAGTCAGTGGCTGAGGTGGGATTTGAACCGGGGACCTCCTGGTTACAAACCCTTTTCTTTAACCACTGGACCACACTGCCTCCTCAACCTACAACCACAGTATCCAAAAGAAACTGCCCTGGTACTTGCGTAGCTAAAAAATTCAGCAAAGAGGACAGAGCAGACTGAATGCCCCTTTATCTAATATCTATTTGTGACCCCTGGTCCTTGTTTCTTTTTTCAGGTCAAAGAAGTCCCCTGGGTCGACATTGTCTATACCTTTTAGGATTTTGAATGCTTGAATCAGATCACCGCATAGTTTTCTTTGTTCAAGACTGAATAGATTCAATTATTTTAGCCTGTCTGCATACAACATGCATTTTCCTTTCATGGAACTAAATTAATTCATTGTAACACATTCACATAGAGTTGGACGGTTAATTATTTAGTTTGCACACTTTGCGTGTGAAATAACTTTTAGTGAAACTTGATGTTTTAGGATTTCTTTAAAAGTAATTTTGCCATTAATAAGCTTAATGTGATATATTCTAAGATTATATGCATCATTTAAGTTGAGGCTGTGTGTGTGTGTGTGTGTGTGTGTACATCACAGCTTGCTCGAGAGCTGCTGGTTTGTGAGGAGACCGGCGGTGTCATATTTCAATTGTCTGCTAGTCAAGTTAAGGCAGTGAGAGTTTCAATTGTGTTTTGTGCTTAGAGACCAAGACATTTACTTTCTGACTTTTCTGAGTTCTGTTTATTATTTGTGTACTTAATAAAATACTACTATTGATTAAACATTCCTTGTGTCTGCGTGTGAATGTGTGTTCATAGTAAGTCCTCGATCTTTGTAACACGTCAATTAAATACTGTTAGTAAGAGAACTAATCAACCCAGATAAACAGTAAATGATCAATTATTGAATTGTTCCTACAAACCATTGTGGCAACCTTGCCCAGCACAAAGCAAATAGGCACAACTGTAAAATTCTAATTCTGATTCTTCTTCTTCTGTTACTTTTTAATTAAGGGTGTGTAGCGACTTTTCAAACAGAAAAGCTAAATAACTGGACATCTACCAATCACGTGATTCCACATGTTGGTCAACGTCAAAATAAACCAGGGAGCGCAAGCAGTTTGATATCCACACTGCTTATATTAACAGTTTATTTGTTTTAAAACATCAGGACGTGTAGTTTAGCAGGGAAACCCTGGGCAACCCCATATAGTATACTAGGGGAATAACAGGGCAGCAGTGTGGAGTAGTGGTTAGGACTCTAGACTCTTGACCGGAGGGTCGTGGGTTCAATCTCAGGTGGGGGACACTGCTGCTGTACCCTTGAGCAAGGTACTTTAACTAGATTGCTCCAGTAAAAACACAACTGTATAAATGGGTAATTGTATGTAAAAATAATGTGATATCTTTTAATAATCGTAAGTCGCGCTGGATAAGGGTGTCTGCTAAGAAATAAATAACAAAGCGCAGGCTGAAGACCCGAGCCGTGTGGGTAATGACGGGGGGGACGCTGCAAGAGCAGCACCTTTTATTTTGTAGTTTTGTTACAGTGTTTTATTTTCCTTTTCACTTTCGCCCTTTTGTTTGTACTATTATTTTGAGCACTGCTAGTGAACGGTCAGCCTTGCTGGTATTTGGTTGTGCTCTGGAGCCAGTGCTACAGTGCCACCTTGTGGCGTAAATAAATCTGTGCGCCAAGTGGTGTTTCCAACTACAGTTCTGTCTTGGGTCCAGTGAATTCCCTCACCCTCCCACACAGTCCAACTTATGCTTTGGGAAACCAAACCAGACGGGGTCGTTACAAAACGACACAATGCCGAGTTTACTGCTGTGCATAAAAGCAACATTACTGTGGACAACAGGAATGACCAATTATCTTCCACTATCACACACCAAGTACATGGTGTTACTTCAGGAAACTCTGTGTTCTTTCTGTGGGTGCTACTGGAAAATAGGTGCATGCAAATGATGCACGCATTGAAGTCAAACAATGGCCAAGAAATGCAAAGGACATGTATATGGCATTTTATGAAGATATCTAATGCTTTACAAAAGCCTTGCATTAGCCTAAGTTCATAACACCACTATATCAAGGAGAATACACATTCTCTAATACCTTTCCCTCACTTTATTCATTATTTGGTGAAGTAAAAAAAGAAGTGATGTCTATAACAAAAACATTTTCAATGTAAAAAAACAAGTTAGAAAAACGCAACAGCCATTTAGAGGGGTGATAGCAAACACAAAAGCCCAAGTTAGGAGAAGCGATTGGGTCAACCTGGTCAAGCATCAAGAAAATAGGCACAATTGGAAAGGTGCTGGGGCCCAACATTCACACAATTGTTGCTTTTAACTTGGCTTCTTTTTTGATCGCTCCACTTACATTGAAATGCTCTTTGTACAACGTCAAGGGCATTGTGACCATTCCCTTATCAGCTCAAAAGTCACATCTGCAACAAAAAGCATTGACAATACACAACCAAAAAAAAATGCTCCAACACCCTAGCCCTGGATCTGCAATGCCTGCCCCATCAACTTCCCATACACTTCCCTTGCATTCTCATTGTCCCTTGCTCTCGTTGCCATTATTGGTCTTGTTCATCATCTTCATTGTTGGAAATATACTGCTTCATGCTCTTTGAGGTATTCTTGTATGTATGGGCTAAATGTCTGTCCATGTGTGCCCTCATCTACCTGTGCCTTACCTGCATGTTGTCCGTGTGTCTTCACAAAGCATACTTGTCTGCGCCTGTGATGACACCTCTCCCATTCCCTGTCTGTCTTTCTCTCTATATTAGTGCTTGTAAGGATAACCAAGAACACTTCAGTCTGTGTTGAGCTCTTTCCTCGGCACTCATGTGTCTCAGCATCTTTATTCTGGTTAAACCCAGCTGATAAGGGAATGGTTAGGGAAGCGTTACACTTTAGTTAATATTTAATAGGTTGTCTACAAGTAGAGTTAACATACTGTGATGGAAAAACCAGTACAATTTCATTGTCAACTGTCTTCTATTTTAAATGACCACGTTACTGCTGAATATATACACATACTTCCCCTCATTTTAGAACTACAATACCCATCAACCACCAGGAGGGAACTACAATACCCATCAACCACCGGAAGGGTACAGTGGGCTCTGTTGTTCAGGTGACCAGGCAGCAGCTCCCTCAGTGAATGAAAGGCTGGGACATTCTAACTACTAATTAGTTTCCCTATGTTATGTGGCTCACTAGTGTGAGTTTCTGGAATGGGTTCATGCAGAATGATACACTCAATGCAAGAGTTTAATACTAATACTTTATTAAACTCAGAGAACAGCAAGCAATGCAGGAAGGTATTGAAATGCACATTGCTTACACATCCTGGTGATACAGAGCAGTGCAGTATTCTGTTCTTTCTTCAGCATGGTTTAGTATCCTGTTGTATATCAATCAAATCATTCAATCAGCTCACACAAGGTTTAATTGAACAGTCAAGTCTCATTAGAACTCAGATTACACACATTTCATCAGAACACAGATTTTTAACAAGGTCCTGGGCTGATTGTAATAATCTCACACAATACTCCTGATAAAAACACAAGCTCACTCGTACACACACATTTCATTTCAGCAAACATGTCATCTTGTATACAGTACTTGGTTAACTTGATAATATACTGGCCTGTTTCTAGATTCATCTTTTGAGTGATACGAGGAGGATTTTTATGCAGAAATGGCACAGAGTGAGAGACTTGCCAGCAGTGAATAAAGAACAGAACTCCCCACTGTGTCTGCAGAATTCTGAACAGGATAGAGAAAAGCAACGTGTCCTTTGTTCATTAACACACACATTGTGTTCAGTGGCTGGTATGGGTGCAGTAGATATGAATGCAGTACCAGCAGTAAGCCGTGCCATAGACTCCTCATAACATGAAGGTTTTTCTGGTTCCCTAACAAAAAATAAACAAATCCCTTTGCAAAAACTACCCCCCCCCCCCCTAGACAATGCTACACGTCGCGCAATATTCAGCCATTCATGTCATAATCTTTCAAATTCTCTTGTAATTTGGCCAAGGCAATTCTTGACATCTTAGAGAAGCTCTTATTGGCAGTCAAATATGCAATCAAACAAAACACAGGGAAGAATTACAGTTTAGTTCATACTTAAAGGGTTTTCAACAAGCTGTGATGGGAAAAACTTCATTGTCAACTGTCTTCTATTTTAAATAAACACATACTTCCCCTCATTTTAGAACTACAATACCCATCAACCACCGGGAGGGAACTACAATACCCATCAACCACCGGGAGGGTTCAGTGGGCTCTGTTGTTCACGTGACCAGGCAGCAGCTCCCTCAGTGAATGAAAGGCTGGGACTGCCTTACACATTAACACTGTACACAGTGTCACTGTTTATAATGGGGCGACCGTGGCTCCCGGTAACCCTTTACTGCATAGAGCACACAGCAACAGTCTTCTGTTATCTCTTATTACACTGAACACTGCATCCATATTTTAATAATGGTGCAATGAGCCTCCAGCATGAGTCAGTGCAGCTCCATTGCAACACATCCTAACTACTAATTACTTTCCCTGTGTTATGTGGCTCACTAGTGTGAGTTACTGGAATGGGTTTATGCAGAATGATACACTCAATGCAAGAGTTTAATACTAATACTTTATTAAACTCAGAGAACAGCAAGCAATGCAGGAAGGTATTGAAATGCACATTGCTTACACATCCTGGTGATACAGAGCGGTGCAGTATTCTGTTCTTTCTTTAGCATGGTTTAGTATCCTGTTGTATATCAATCAAATCATTCAATCAGCACACACAAGGTTTAATTGAACAGTCAAGTCTCATTAGAACTCAGATTACACAATTTGACTTTCTGTACCTAAGATCCGTACACAAGCTTTCTACACTGCTATTACTCAGGGCAGTTTACAAGAGCAGCACTAATACAAGCATGGACAATGCACATTGCAAAGCGACACGTCATGCAATATTCAGCCATTCATGTCAATGCAGCCATGGGACACTATCATTTTCATTAGTTTTAGAATCATGATGAATTTACAAGACAAACCCTCCAGGCGGTTGTCCAGTAAGGACGGTGCAGTCTTGTCTCTGGGATGCTACATACCGGGGTCGGGATACTCGTTCCCATCAATGTATTTATTTTCAAGTCTATGCAGTTTAAATGCTAAACCCTGAAACTCATTCCCCACACTGAGTTATCAATTTCTCCTGACTCGTCCATCAGATGAGGTGCAGAATAGTTTCCTTTCTGCATATTCCCGCTCCCAGGCACTGACTGCATTGACAGCCTGAGTTAAACTGACAGCAGAGAAGCCTCTTGTGACGTGTCCGCGTCTCCGCCCACTTTCTGACACAAAACAGTAATTACACAGGGATTCATAATGCAAGGTTAACATTTTTTCCCTCACGAGTGTAAAGTCCCATTGAATATGGTCTTTAAGGTTTCTCTCCTGTGTGAATTCGCTGGTGTGAAACAAGGCCACCTGTCTTACTGAAACTCTTCCCACAATCAGAGCAGCGATACGGTTTCTCTCCTGTGTGAATTCGCTGATGGACAACAAGGCTGTTTGACCGACTAAAACTCTTCCCACAGTCAGAGCAGAAATACGGTTTCTCTCCTGTGTGATTTCGCTGGTGTTTTTTCAAGGTTCCTGACAGACTGAAACACTTCCCACAGTCAGAGCAGCGATAAGGTTTCTCTCCTGTGTGAATTCGCTGGTGTGAAACAAGGCTACCTGTCCTACTGAAACTCATCCCACAGTCAGAGCAGCGATACGGTTTCTCTCCTGTGTGAATTCGCTGATGTAAAACAAAGTGTCCGGACTGACTGAAACTCTTCCCACAGTCAGAGCAGCGATACGGTTTCTCTCCTGTGTCAGTTCGCTGGTGTATTTTTAAATTCCTCAACTGGTTGAAACCTTTCCCACAGTCAGGATATTCTCCACCGCCCGCTCTCACTTTAGCTGCTGGACTGGAACCTGGAAAATATGAACAGGAAAGAAAATAAGATGGACTGCTTGTAGGCTTCGGGCATGTGGCTGGGTGGAGGAGTGGATTAAAGCATGTGAATTTCAGCTGTGGGCTTGCACTGGGGTACACCAGTTTAAAAACACAAAGTTAAACTTAAAGCCTTCACTTTGTGTAAAAACTGTCACTAAAGACTGATGCTGGTGAAACCGAGCCCTGGGATCAAAATCTGCCTTCAAAGTTCTCCTGTAATGTTTCAGGTTTATATTCTCCAACCCACTTTACAATTATATATTTTTTAATTAACTCAGAGTAAGTAGCATAGTTCTGGAAAATATAGCGTTACACGTCCCCATGTGACAGTGTGTCTTTCATTTTAATATTGATGTTGTTTAAAATGTAACGGTCACATTGTCTGCCGGCAGTGGTTTTAAGTACGAGTATAACAGCGGCGGTTCTAGTGTTAACAGACTTTAAATTTATAAGCGTAAAAAGTTGTCAGGATGTGAACAATTAAAATAAATCACAGGTACGCTATTTAAACACGTGGGGACGTGTCACTCTATATTACAGGTACGTTATTTAAACAGTTGTAGCAGCTCGTGGGGACGTGTCACTCTATATTACAGGTACGTTATTTAAACAGTTGTAGCAGCACGTGGGGACGTGTCACTCTATATTACAGGTACGTTATTTAAACAGTTGTAGCAGCACGTGGGGACGTGTCACTCTATATTACAGGTACGTTATTTAAACAGTTGTAGCAGCACGTGGGGACGGGTATCTCTATATTACAGGTACGTTATTTAAACAGTTGTAGCAGCACGTGGGGACGTGTCACTCTATATTACAGGTACGTTATTTAAACAGTTGTAGCAGCACGTGGGGACGTGTATCTCTATATTACAGGTACGTTATTTAAACAGTTGTAGCAGCACGTGGGGACGGGTATCGCTATATTACAGGTACGTTATTTAAACAGTTGTAGCAGCTCGTGGGGACGTGTCACTCTATATTACAGGTACTTTATTTAAACAGTTGTAGCAGCACGTGGGGACGGGTATCGCTATATTACAGGTACGTTATTTAAACAGTTGTAGCAGCACGTGGGGACGGGTATCACTATATTACAGGTACGTTATTTAAACAGCTGTAGCAGCACGTGGGGACGTGTATGTATTTTTTGATCGATTCAATTCCACATTATATACATTGATATAAAGAGGACTGGAGTGAAAATGTATGTGAGCAGTACAATCATCGATATTTATTGAAACGATTACCTGACAACCTTCATTTTTTGTCCCGGTCAGAAACAGTAACATTGTTAAATCGTCCCTGTTTTGCAGTTTTTTTGTACAAAACTGCATTGGTGTGCTCAGGAAGATAATAGCAGAGTAATTGTTTAGGTTGTGTTAGCGCCTTATAGATTATTTGTTTGATCATTCTGATTGTGTTTATCACGTTAAATAAGTGACACTAATGGCTGATCTATATTTAAATCAGGATGTGGGCGGGGGGGAGGACAGGACTGAACAATAATACAGTACCAGTAAGAAATTAAACTTACTTCCAGCTCTGATCCTAACCCTAAACCTAAGGTTCACAGGGTACTCGCCGTGGATCACCAATATATTCTCAGAGGGTAATCACTATTTTCAGTGTTCTCCGCCTCCCATACCCTGTTTATGGTCACATGGTAGGGGTGCCGATGGTGAATGAAGCACAACGTAAATTACAAGTTGCGCACGCACCACTACCCGGTGTGAGCTCCCCGGCGTGAGCTCCCTGTGTGAGAGCTCCCCTGTGTGAGATACCCTGTGTGAGCTCCCCTGTGTGAGCTACCCTGTGAGAGCTCCCCTGTGTGAGCTCCCCTGTGCGAGAGCTCCCCTGTGAGAGCCCCCCTGTGTGAGAGCTCCCCTGCGTGCGCTACCCTGCGTGCGCTCCCCTGTGTGCGCTCCCCTGTGTGAGCTTCCTGTGAGAGCTCCCCTGTGTGAGAGCTCCCCTGTGAGAGCTCCCCTGTGTGCGCTCCCCTGTGTGAGCTTCCTGTGAGAGCTCCCCTGTGAGAGCTCCCCTGTGAGAGCTCCCCTGTGTGAGATACCCTGTGTGAGATACCCTTTGAGAGCTCCCCTGTGTGAGAGCTCCCCTGTGAGAGCTCCCCTGTGTGAGCTCCCGTGTGTGAGAGCCCCCCTGTGTGAGAGCTCCCCTGTGTGTGAGCTCCGTGTGTGAGAGCTACCCTGTGTGAGAGCTACCCTGTGTGAGAGCTACCCTGTGTGTGAGCTCCCTGTGTGAGCTCCCGTGTGAGCTGCCCTGTGTGAGCTCCCCTGTGTGAGCTCCCCTGTGAGAGCTCCCCTGTGAGAGCTCCCCTGTGTGAGATACCCTGTGTGAGAGCTCCCCTGTGTGAGAGCTCCCCTGTGAGAGCTACCCTGTGTGAGATACCCTGTGTGAGAGCTCCCCTGTGTGAGAGCTCCCCTGTGAGAGCTCCCCTGTGTGAGATACCCTGTGTGAGAGCTCCCCTGTGTGAGAGCTCCCCTGTGTGAGATACCCTGTGTGAGAGCTCCCCTGTGTGAGAGCTCCCCTGTGTGAGCTCCCGTGTGAGATACCCTGTGTGAGAGCTCCCCTGTGTGAGAGCTCCCCTGTGTGAGATACCCTGTGTGAGAGCTCCCCTGTGTGAGAGCTCCCCTGTGAGAGATACCCTGTGTGAGAGCTCCCCTGTGTGAGAGCTCCCCTGTGTGAGCTCCCGTGTGAGAGCTGCCCTGTGTGAGATACCCTGTGTGAGAGCTCCCCTGTGTGAGAGCTCCCCTGTGTGAGCTCCCGTGTGAGATACCCTGTGTGAGATACCCTGTGTGAGCTGCCCTGTGTGAGAGCTGCCCTGTGTGAGAGCTGCCCTGTGTGAGAGCTGCCCTGTGTGAGAGCTGCCCTGTGTGTGAGCTCCCCTGTGTGAGCTACCCTGTGGTTGGGAGTTCCACGCTGCCTCGGCAGAGTGGGACTTCATGGTAAATATTGTGATAATGAGAAAGTTAATATCGTGACATCCCTAGACTGATTCTGATGAAACCAAGCCCTGGGATCAAAATCTGACTTCAAAGTTCTCCTGGTCTATTTCCTCAAGCACATGCTGCAATTATATCTTTTTCAATAGCATTACATTATACATTTACAATAATAGCCATATATTTTTTACACTGAAAATTTACATGTTATAGTCGGTACTTTAGTTATTCTCCCCCCCCCCCCCCCCCGAGCAATGGCAACATTATATCTGTATCTGAAGCTCATCAGTAGTGTTCCCTCCCTCCCTCCCTCTCAACCACACTGTGGATATCACGCAATCTAGAATGACAATGTCACAGCTACCCGGAGTCACTCACCTGCTAGACTGCATTCTGAATGGGAGCGCCCGTCTTCCTTTCCACCTCCTTGCAAGCTGTTGGGAGAGCCTTCCTCTCCAGCGCCTTGCTCTCTCACGCAGATTCTCTCCAGCACCACGCTACACTCCCGCAGGCGTACAGGCTCCAGCTCAGGGATGTTTGGTTTGAAGTCCTCAGATTCTTCCTTCACTGGTTCCATGTGCTCAAACTCTACTTCAGGGGGCTCCTGTTTAATACGGACAGTTTCCAGCACCTCTTCTTGTTTAACAGGAAGGGGTTCTTCTGTCTGAGGGATCTCCAATTCATTGTGCTCAGCTTTAATCTCAGAGACCTCTGGCTGACTGCTGTCACATTGCATCTCACAGAGCTCCTGTTTAATGGGGAGGGAAGCCAGCCCAGAGAACTCCACTCTAATGGGGACAAGTTCAAGTTCAGGGAACTCCTCTTTAATCTGGACAGATTCCATCTTCACACTGTCCATGGCAGCACACGAGATTCTGTTTAGTAGCTGCTGAAAAACAAATGCATGTATTTGTTTAAATACAGGGTAATGAAGGCCATTCAAGGGCCGACAAAAACAGCAGGGGTGGCTTTAATATTGAAGGAACAGAATTTCTAATCAGTGGTTAAAGTGGGGCAGTATAAGCCAGTATATATACTGGTAAGAAAAAAAAGACAGTATTGCATACCAGCAAACGAAAAACAATCAAGGGGGAAAAAAATAACATAAATGTTATACTGCCACAAAACACCCTGCCCGGACCTCAGCAGTTGTGAATAAAACAAACTTTGACTTCAGTGTCTCTGCATGGCGCCGGTATGTTTCACCTCAGGTCATGCCCATGTTCTCCAGAAGCATTTCCCTTGTGCGTCACTGTGCCCACACATTTTATGAAGGGCTTGTGTGTTGGAAATCAGACCAGTCAAATCCTAATATGTTTCGTGTTGAATTTCATCTATTTTTGTGTGCTAGTTTAAGGATGTCAAAATGACAAATGCATGGGAATGTGTTATTAATATTTCGTGTTCATTCATTTGGTTAGCCTGCTGTTTGGAGTGTGTAAAGCAGTCTTTCTTTACTGTACGTCTTCACTGTTGAAAGTGAAGTGCCTTCCCATTGGACACACACCAATGACGTCATATTATAATGATCACACTGTTTGCACCCGTGCTTTCTACCTGCTAATCGGCTGTTGAAGTTCTGATCACAGGTCGTGTGTTACTGTAACTCCCGCTTGTGATCTTCATACACACAGTGTGTGCCAATTTATTTTTTAAACAAAAAAAAAAGAGGTCTTGCCCACATTTAAATTTTATTTCTTGAATCTTTTTCACTCAATAGTGGCTGCTACACCCGACGCTCAGCGCCCTATACTGAAAGATCATACGCAGTAATGTTTTGACCTATATTTCATAAATAAATTCACAATGTATGTGTTTTCCTCACTTTATTGTTATTTAGATGACACAATTAAAGCTCACCGAGCAAAACTTTGACAACATTTGTGGTAATAAAAAACAGAAAATCCTCGAATTATAATTCCTGTTTGTATGTAATGCGTGGGTAGGGATGTGTGATTTATGACAGCTGAGCAGTTTTACTGACTCGCCCGTAAATGTTGCGTCAAAAACTGTTACATTGATTAATTTTGTGCCTAAATACATTGTTCCAGCTACAAATTCACCAGAGAAGTACAACACGCGGGTGGTAAACACAGTAAAATACTGTAATATATTAAACATGAAAAACACCGTTACCTGATTGCTTATTCGTGTCCCCGGTGTATTTTAGTTTAATTGTTACATTTTAAATGGACTCGGTCTTCTTGATGACGTCATGCCTGTTCATTTAACAAACAAAGACCATGACACACACACGCGCGTCAAAAACAAATAAACTTAAATTTAAAGAAAATGTAACTTACTTTCTTCTTTTTTTATCGTCCACGCCTTGCAAAAGCATTTAAATAAAGAAAAAAAACGTATAATGTCGCTTTTTAACCTTATGATGGATTTTTTTTTATTTTATCTTAAGCTGTTTGGAAATAAAAATACTAAATACAAACCCGACTGTGTGTTTATGAAATGACTGCAGGATCCCCTTTAGACGTCACTGAAGCTCTTCTCGCATAATATGATGACCAATCAGAGTGCAGTGTCCTCTCAGGCACATTTGGTGGTCCCTTTGTAAGGACAGCGGTCTGCGCATGCGCTGCAGATTCTTAAAGGAGCAGACCCGTCTTCAAAACAAAACGACCCGTGCAAGAGGGGTGTGGAGAACCACATGCAGGATTAGTGATCGTGGTAGCGCCACCTAGAATGGGGTGTGAATAACACAGACAAGAGCTTGTAGAAATTACAACTATTGTGTTGTGAATGACAAATACCGGTGCATATATTATACTTCTGCATTTCATTTTCAAACGGGACTAGTAAAATTATTATTATTTATTTCTTAACAGACGTCCTTATCCAGCGCGACTTACAATTGTTACAAGATATCACATTATTTTTACATACAATTACCAATTTATACATTTAGGTTTTTACTAGAGCAATGTAGGTAAAGTACCTTGCTCAAGGGTACAGCAGCAGTGTCCCCCACCTGGGATTGAACCCACGACCCTCCGGTCAAGAGTCCAGAGCCCTAACCACTACTCCAACTGCTGCCCAAATGTATAGAATTGGAGTCAAATGAAACTTATTAATTTCAAAATGCAGAAATGTTTATTAACATTACCCAGTTGCTGAGCTGCTCTGCAAGGACAATATATACACCATATATATATATATATATATATATATATATATATATATATATATATATATATATATATATATATATATATATATATTATGAGGTGCTGTGATATTAATTTAAAAAAGTCTTTAAAACCTTTGTTTCCAAATAGTGAATTGCCTGAAATAGTTCTTCACAAGCACAATAGGTTCCACATTCAACTCAAATGGTGTCTAACAGAGCACTAGGAAAGAAGAGGCTCCCTCCCTCAAAGAGAAAGAAAGAGCGCCCCCTCCAGTCTATAGAGATGTAAAGCAAGGAGACGGATTCCATGCGCGCACAGCTGCTTCACTGCGGAACGCAACCTTGTCATGTGACAGAGTCAGGTAATACAGGCTTCAGTGACGTATTAAAACGGAGACGTGCTGTCATATAAACATGCGGGAGTCTGCCTGTGACAGAGTTAGGACAGATTTAGGAGGTTTCCCAGAACAGTCAACTGAGCAAACATAGCGACCAACTTCATTGATTTTGCCATTGCAGAAGAGATAGAAGCAATTGAGTTTCCCTTCGTGCTCCACCACCTTCAACAATTACAGCAACCTCGGAAAATAAATAAACACATACATATATATATATAGTAACATTGTCATGCCTGTGAAGCAGGACTCGGGGAAACGCTGTTAATTCTTAAACAGGTTTATTTGAAAACCAATATCCTGGACAGCAGCAGGACAAACGAACTGGACGACAACGAATCCTGCATTGCTGCAGGTGTCCGGATCGTTATTATTATTTTATTATAGGTCTGTTCAAGCATGTTAAGTCATGTACATCGGTTTTACTAGTTACGTCCGAGAATTAAATGCAAACGCGTGATATATGCTCATATATGTCGTTTACAATAATAGGTTGTAATTTCTGCAAGCTGTTTTCGCATGTATTTCACACCCCCACACCAGGTGGCGGTATCCCCTTCACTAATCCTGCACTTGGCTCTCAAAGCCCCTCTTGCACGGCTGGCGCTCTTCCATTGTTTATAGGGCGGGTCTGCTTCTGCGCAGCTCCTTTTGGAATGTGCAGCGCATGCGCAGACTCGCAGGGTGTAGAATCCTGCGCTACTGGAACTCAAAGATAAACAACAACAAACGCTAGAAGCAGAGAAAGAAAAATACTAAATGCAGCAGATGATGTTAAAACAGTAAGTTCCGTTTTGTATTTTGTTTAGTGTTTTTTTTGTGACGCTCGGGTGCGGCAGACTCAGAGTTTGTTTGTAAAATGAACACGACATGGCGGCATCAACAAGACCGATACCTAGAAGAGCCAAACAAACAAAAAAATGAGATAAATTTTTCAAAAGAGCCACAGCAAAGTTTACACTCGTGTATTAGAAATATTTGCGAATTTTTATGTAATAACAGCAGCAGTAATATACGACTTGCACTGGTAGTAGTTCTGGTAGTTATATACAACACCAGTAGGTGGCAATAACGCTGTTTTTTTTTTTTTTTTCACTCGGTGACACCCAAGCTAACTGTAGGCTACTACACACAATACTACATAAAAAGCACTATATTTTGTTCACTGACATAGTGCTGGTTTCTAGCACTCCTAAGACACCACAAAAATTGAGAAACGGGCATCATAAACAAGTGATTAACAAGAAGTGCATTGCACCCTACTTACATTAATGAGATTTCTGTTGCTGCATCATTTTGCTGAGTGCTTTGTAGTTGGGGTTGTAACTGGTGAGATTCAGCTTCATGCAGGCATTCAGGCTTTCATCCGTTAACCTTGAGCGTGGGTTGGTTTTGATGTTGTTCAGATGTGAGAAGGACTGCTCGCATGTGTATGTTGAGCCAAACATTGTCAGCACAGCAACACTGACACGATGCATTGTGCTGAAAGTGGCTGGAAGTTCGTTCCAGGTTTTCAGGATGAGATTGTCTTCGCGTTGGAGTTTTCTCATATCTGCCCACTTATGTTGCTTTGCCAGTTCTGCCCGCTGACGAGCGAGGCTTTCCAGTTCGGAATTCAAAGTGAAAAATTTTGACACCCACATATCCGACACCTTCAGTTCAGCAGCTTCCAGCTCAAAATCTCCAATGGAGATGCCAGGGATGACACTCAGGTTTTGTGTGTCCACGGTGCACACATGTGGATGAGTTATTACTTTGAACAAATCGGCATGTCTGTGGAAGTCCGCAAAACGTGATTTGAATGACATCAGTAAATCAGACGTGAAGGCTGCCTGAGGTCGAAATGATGAGCGGGGTCCCTCGCTAAGCAATCCTCTCTGTACGCTCGCAATGTTTCGAAGTGCAGGAGACGGCCACTTTCAATGTCCCTGATAAACAGCTCCAGCTTTGTTTCAAATGCAAACACTGCCTGTTGCAGGGACAAGATTGTGTTTCCAATGCCTTGCATTTTCACATTGAGGTGGTTCAAATGACATGTAATATCCACCAGGTAGTGAAACTTCAGGAGCCACTCAGTGTCAGTGAGCTCGGGATGAACATTTCCTTTCATTTCCAGAAATGCCCTCACTTCATTTAAACAGGCAGCAAAGCGGGCGAACACTTTTCCCCTGGATAACCAACGCACATTGCTGTGCAGTAGCAGCCCTGGATAATTACTCCCCACTTCATCCAACAAGGCCTTAAACTGGCGATCATTCAAAGCTCGGGCCACAATGAAGTTCACAATGCGAATGACCAATGACATCACTTCGCGAAGTTCCTCTCCACACGACTGAGCACACAGTGCCTCTTGATGCACAATGCAATGAAAGTTTAAGATGGGCCGCTTCTCTTGCTCACACAGAAGGGCAACGAATCCCTAACATGTTTCCCTAACATACTGGGTGCTCCATCAGTACACACAGATATAAGTTTATTCAGTGGTAGCTTTTTCTCTGCAGCAAAGTCCATCAGAGATTTTAACACATCCTCGCCTCTTGTTGTATCTTTCATCAGCAAAACGGCGAGACTCTCTTCACGCACTGTATCACCCGCCACATACCACCCGACTATGCTTAGCTGTGCTACATTGCTCACATCGGTAGACTCATCCAAGGAAAGAGAAAAGTAACTACCTGAACTGATGTCGTTGATCTGCATCTCCTCTATCTGGCGAGCCATCACGAGGGCACGATCATGAACAGTTCTTGCTGACAAAGGCATGTCTTCGATTTTTTTGGATAATTTTATCCTTGTTTGGGAGGTTGTTAAACAGTTCTTTAGCCACACTGAGCATGCAACCCTTAATGTAGTCTCCATCTGTAAATGGTTTCCCACTCCGCACAATCTCCAGAGCGCCAGCAAAGCTCGCAGAATTCAGATTCCTGCCTTTGTGAGTCCATGCTAGCAGCTGCTGCTGTCCGGTTTCCATTCTCCGCTGAAGCTCAGCGCAAGCTTTTTTCCTGCAGTCCCCATCGGGATATTTTGCGGCGAACGCTGCGTCTCAAAATGTCTCAACATTTGACTTTTTGAGCGACGCAATATGTTCATTGCAAATGAGACACACTGCGGACCCAGACTTCTCCACAAATGCAAATTGATCCGTCCATTCGGGCTGGAATGAACGGTAATCCTCGTCTTTTTTTTCTTTTCGCCATCTTGCTCTCGTTGATGATGATTTTTAATTTAGCTAGGTAGTTGTTTAACTTGATCTGGACATGACGCAGGCCTAACCACGTCGTCCAATTAAAATTCAGCTCTCTGAAAGGTAGGCTAGCTGCAGGCCAAACGCCGCTGTCAGTCATATTAAGCTGCAAGTCTCTTACCTGAATATTTTGAACATATTTTATTTAATTTTACACATTCATAATTATACATTAATCAAGTATGCTAACAGTTTAAAAATAATTATCATCATGTTAGAGGCTGTATTTTCAGTCAACATTTGAAAATTGGAGAGCCATATAAAATCCTGAAAAGAGCCATATATGGCTCGCGAGCCATAGGTTCCCGACCCCTGTGTTATAGCGATCTGTACTACGTGTTGTGTTGTATCGTTTTGTGTCGCTGCTCCGTGTTTTGTCTGTCCTGAGTGATCGAGTCTTTGCCCCCAGTGTGCTTGTGAATGTTGTGCAATCGTGTTGTGGTTTTTATTGTCACTTTGTAATCGTTTGAAATCATATCACATTGAAAATAAATGCACCGTGGAATCTTTTACTTAAATGCTTGTGAATAAATTATCTTATTGTTAGTATTGATTTGTTACAGAAAAACTGCAGACAAGGCAGACAACATCATCATACAACTAGCATGATTTTAACAGGTTCCTTCCTGTTTTAAGTGATACCTGTCAGCTTAAAACATGTTTAAAAGGACATTTGGAAATGTCCTATTTTGGAGACACTTAAAGTGATTGATCCCACCCCTACCCCCCACCCCCCCCCCCATTAGAGCCGTGACCTTTGCCTCTTTTGCTCATAGCTACACACAAAGCAAACTTGTTTGCACGCAGATATACAAATATCATAGCTGAAGAGAATAATTCCAACACAATACAATAATACCTGTATGAGCCGTTAATGTTAGACTACCCTAGTCTAACCTCTTCAGGCAGCGAGAGTGAAGATTCAGATGAGGATGGCGTCAGTTCGTTTAGCAACAGTGAGTGGATAAACCCGCCCGCAATTCTCTGTGATTGGTTGCAAATATGAATGTTTACTCTTCAGTAATTCTCCAGATTTGCACAGGGCTGTACAGCTGCTTTTTAATGCTTCTGGTCGTTCAACCTTCCCTGTAGTCACATCAAGTGTCATTGTGTTGTAATAAGTTAGATATATGGTAGCAACACAGCAGCCTGCATGAGAATAAACTATTCCATTACTGACACAATGATGCACTGGGGGGAAAAACTGGACGAAATGAGCATCCCAAAAAAGATTGTGGGGACACTGGGACCAGTGTTCCAAAAGTGGGACTGTCCCATCCAAACCGGGACGTCTGGTCACCTAACAGTAATCAGTCTTGTTGTGTCTACACTGTATATCTTGTTATGTCTAAAGATGACATGTTTACGCAGGGTTTTGTGTACAAAGAGGCAGCTTGCATGCTGCAGTGGGCTGTGTTGTGTGCAGACCCAACCTGTGGTCATCTGGCTTCTTATTTTCACTCAACGTTACAATATGAATTCACAGCGATCCCAAACTGCACTGAGGTATTGAAACACCCTCCACACAGTTTAACTTGTGGTGACATTAAACTAAAACTGTAACATGGGTTGATTGTAAGAGCTGCATTGTGAAAAGGTCTTCACCTAATTAAAAAATAACTCGATACTGTAGGCAAACTTCCTTAATAATGAAACGAATCTCTATAAAAAATGTTAAGGCATCGTCACCTCTCCTGTATGCTGCTTTTACACACACACACATATTCTTTATAAATGTATTATTGGCAAAGTTTATCTTTTAAAATGCGTTCGGTCTGAAAAGCAGCTGTTATATTTGAATTGTAGGTGAACTCGAGTGACAAAGCGAGCCTCCTAGATCAGAGAAGCCGCGCAGCTCGAGCTGAGAGGCGGGGCTTCAACAGCTCACTCGCACGCCGTGTGTGAGGAGAGAGGCGGGGCTTCGACAGCTCAGTCGCGCGCCGTGTGTGAGGAGAGAGGCGGGGCTTCGACAGCTCACTCGGACACTGTGTGTGAGGAGAGAGGCGGGGCTTCGACAGCTCACTCGCACGCCGTGTGTGAGGAGAGAGGCGGGGCTTCGACAGCTCACTCGGACACTGTGTGTGAGGAGAGAGGCGGGGCTTCGACAGCTCACTCGCACGCCGTGTGTGAGGAGAGAGGCGGGGCTTCGACAGCTCACTCGGACGCTGTGTGTGAGGAGAGAGGTGGGGCTTCGACAGCTCACTCGGAGGCCGTGTGTGAGGAGAGAGGCGGGGCTTCGACAGCTCACTCAGACACTGTGAAGAGAGGCGGGGCTTCGACAGCTCACTCGGAGGCCGTGTGTGAGGAGAGAGGGCGACAGAAGGAGACGCGCAAAGGCATTTTTTGTTTATTTGAGAGAAACATTTTGTGATTGGCAACTGCAAGTCCTTAAAGATTTTTTTGACTATTTTTAAGGCAATCCTCTACTATTGTGAAGTTATTACAAGAAATTGTGTGTCCGTTCAATAGTAAAGCCAGCCCTGCTGTTCAGGTCAGATTTTGTCAGCCCTTTGAATGGCCTTTAGTAGCACTGTTTAAATAAATGTGTTTGTTTTTTTTCCCCAGCAGCTACTAAACAGAATCCTGTGTGCTGCCATGGACAGTGTGAAGATGGAATCTGTCCAGATTAAAGAGGAGTTCCTTGAACTTGTCCCCATTAGAGTGGAGTTCTCTGGGCTGGCTTCCCTCCCCATTAAACAGGAGCTCTGTGAGATACAATGTGACAGCAGTCAACCAGAGGTCTCTGAGATTAAAGCTGAGCACAATGAATTGGAGATCCCCCAGACAGAAGAACCCCTTCCTGTGAAACAAGAAGAGGTGCTGGAAACTGTCCGTATTAAACAGGAGCCCCCTGAAGTAGAGTTTGACCACATGGAACCAGTGAAGGAAGAATCTGAGGACTTCAAACCAAACATCCCTGAGCTGGAGCCTGTACGCCTGCGGGAGTGTAGCGTGGTGCTGGAGAGAATCTGTGTGAGAGAGCAAGGCGCTGGAGAGGAAGGCTCTCCCAACAGCACACAAGGAGGTGGAAAGGAAGACGGGCGCTCCCATTCAGAATGCAGTCTAGCAGGTGAGTGACTCCCAGTAGCTGTGACATTGTCATTCTCGATTGCGTGATATCCACAGTGTGGTTGAGAGGGAGGGAGGGAGCATGTAGGTTACATTACTAGCTATTTGTTTTTCCTGGACCACTCCAACCAGTTCAAGATAGGACTCACTACTGGTGAACTTCAGATAAAGATATAATGTTGTCATTGCTTTGGGTTGGGGGGCGGGGGTGTTATATCAATATTATTATTGTGAATGTATAATGTAATGCTTTTGATAAAAGATATAATTGTAGCGTGTGTTGGAGCAGTGGGGCGGAACGTGTGCGACGCTCCACCCTAGGGGGGGCACGGAGAGTCCGTTTTTTTTTAAAGGATACCACATTTTAAATATATACATAAATGACAGCTAATTAGTTCTTACCTTTCGAATGAGCCGTTGACGATCACTCTAGGACTAGAACCGTGTCAGTGACACTGCAGTGAACAGAGACGGAACGGCGGCTTCCATGTACGGGACGCCAAAAAAAAAAAAAAACACTAGTATTTTTTTCCCAGATTTAACCACAGAAAGTCCAGATTCAGCTGAATACATAAATGTTAAAAGTTTTGAAATGTGTAATTTTTAACATTTATAAATTTCAAAACTTCATGTGTTCTTTTAACATTCATGTATTTAGCTGAATCTGGACTTTTTGTGGTTAAATCTGGGAAAAAATGTATGCTAAGAAAATGGGACGGTGTATAAAAGGTTTGTGCCCCACTGTCGGAGGAACTACACCTGAAACGTTACAGGAGAACTTTTGAAGGCAGAATTTGATCCCAGGGCTCGGTTTCTTTACTGACTGCCTTTAGACACAGTAAAGGTCTTAAGTTTTTATCTTTGCATTATTAAACAGTGCAAGCCTCACAGCTTTAATCCACTCCACCACCTAGCCACATGCCCTAAGCCTACAAGCAGTCCCTCTTACTTTCTTTCCTGTTCATATTTTCCAGGTTCCAGTCCAGCAGCTAAAGCGAGGGCGGGCGGTGGAGAATATCCTGACTGTGGGAAAGATTTCATCCAGTTAGGGCATTTAAAACAAAAACAGAGCATTCACACAAGAAAGAAACTGTGTCGCTGCTCGGACTGCGGGAAGAGTTTCAGTCGAATAGATGGTCTTGTTTCACACCAGCGAATTCACACAGGAGAGAAACCATATCGCTGCTCTGACTGTGGGAAGAGTTTCAGTCAGTCAAACAACCTCAAAAAACACCAGCGAACTCACACAGGAGAGAAACCTTATCACTGCTCGGACTGTGGGAAGAGTTTCAGTCGAATAGATGGTCTTGTTTCACACCAGCGAATTCACACAAGAGAGAAACCTTATCGCTGCTCTGACTGCGGGAAGAGTTTTCGTCGAATATACAGTCTTGTTTCACACCAGCGAATTCACACAGGAGAGAAACCATATCGCTGCTCTAACTGTGGGAAGAGATTCAGTCGAATAGACCATCTTGTTTTACACAAGCGAATTCACACAGGAGAGAAACCGTATCACTGCAAGGACTGCGGGAAGAGTTTCAGTCGAATAGATGGTCTTGTTTCACACCAGCGAATTCACACTGGAGAGAAACCTTATCACTGCTCTGACTGCGAGAAGAGTTTCAGTCAGTCAGACAGCCTCAAAAAACACCAGCGAATTCACACAGGCGAGAAACCATATCACTGCTCTGACTGTGGAAAGAGTTTCTGTCAGTCAAACAACCTTGTTTCACACCAGCAAACTCACACAGGAGAGAAACCGTATCGCTGCTCTGACTGTGGGAGGAGTTTCCGTCGGTCAAACAGCCTTGTTTCACACCAGCGAACTCACACAGGAGAGAAACCTTATCCCTGCTCGGACTGTGGGAAGAGTTTCACTCTGTTAGGCAACCTCAAAAAACACCAGCGAACTCACATAGGAGAGAAACCTTAAATGGGACGTTTCACTCATGAGCGAAAAAAACGTTATCCTTGCATTATGAATCCTTGTGAAAATTACTGTTTTGTATATCACGTGAGCATGCATTTTAAATGGTCAAAATGCTCTTCAACTCTCGCACTGTGATTGTCAGAATGTGGGCGGAGACGCGGACACGTCACAAGAGGCTTCTCTGCTGTCAGTTTAACTCGGGCTGTCAATGCAGTCAGTGCCTGGGAGCGGGAATATGCAGAAAGGAAACTATTCTGCACCTCATCTGATGGACGAGTCAGGAGAAATTGATAACTCAGTGTGGGGAATGAGTTTCAGGGTTTAGCATTTAAACTGCATAGACTTGAAAATAAATACATTGATGGGAACGAGTATCCCGACCCCGGTATGTAGCATCCCAGAGACAAGACTGCACCGTCCTTACTGGACAACCGCCTGGAGGGTTTGTCTTGTAAATTCATCATGATTCTAAAACTAATGAAAAATGATAGTGTCCCATGGCTGTATTATGACATGAATGGCTGAAGATTGCGTGACGTGTAGCTTTGCAATGTGCATTGTCCATGCTTGTATTTGTGCTGCTCTTGTAAACTGCCCTGAGTAATAGCAGTGTAGCAAGCTTGTGTACGGATCTTAGGTACAGAAAGGCAGACCGGTTTTATCCCTGGCTGTTTCTTGCTCTTTTGCAGTATTTTACACTATGTGACAGATTACAAATGAAAATGTAGTTTAGCTTAGTTTACCCTTGATCAGGGTGTCTGCTACTAAATACATAGTCATTACAGAGCACAAAATAATAGAAACTGCAGTATGGTAATGGAAATAAACGTGTCTGGTGGGGGGGGGGGGGGGGTCTATAGATTTTGCAAGGAACTTATAGATAAATAAATATTGGTGCAAAAGATGCTTCGACACAAAACCTTTTTTCGTTTATTTTTTTCGGTCCTGAGGAAATGCTACTGTGTCGATACTGAAGCTTGATATTTTTTTTTTTTTTTAATTTAGTGGTCGCCAATTTTTTTTTTTTATTGTTTCCATCCCAATCTAGTAATATTCAATTATTATTATTATTAGGCTCAGCCCGCCGCTACCAACCCTGTGCCGACTCGGGATAGGTGAAGACGAACGCACGCTGTCCTCCGAAGCGTGTGCCGTCAGCCGACCGCTTTTTTACACACTGCAGACTCACCATGCAGCAACCCAAGATCTTCAGCGTCGGAGGACAACGCAGCTCTGGGCAGCTTACAGGCAAGCCCGCAGGCGCCCGGCCAGACTACGCGGTGAGCCGAGGACACCCTGGCCAAGCTAACCCTCCCTCCCCCAGGCGAAAAAAAAATAAATATGTTCACATTGCATTATGAGTCTCTGTGTAATTACTGTTTTGTGTATCACTCTTAGAGCATGCATTTTAAATGGTCAACACTCTCTTGCACTCTGATTGTATCAGAAATTGGGCAGTGACACGGTGTGACAGACAAAATGATTCTTGGTGATACATCTCCCTCCTGACCTGTGAGGACGCAGTGTAAAGGGAACAGAGTGCCCCGGACTGCATGGCCTGGCAATTCATTCCCAGGGTTAGGTGGAAGTCGGCTATTTAGAAAGGGGGCTCAGCTGCAGTACATTAAGTCATCGCCCCAGAGAGAAAGCGATGTGGGAACCGCGGATTGGAGGAGAAACGGCTGCACTCGCTAACCAAGCTGAGTTCTAATGGGACTTGGCTGTACAATTAAACCTGGTGTGTGCTGATTGAACGATTGATTAATTATACAACACAATAGTAAGCAATGCGAAAAACACCTTTGTCTAAATTGTATTCAAATGAGCAAAATGTATATTTAAAGCTTGTTGTATCAAATCGAGTTCTAGCACTTTTCCTCTCTGAGTCGTTCTCAGTGCTGGTTGTTTAATGCTGTATGGAATTCCTGTTTTCCAAGATACTGGTTAACCTTAACCTTCCCCTCTAGTAACAGCTAGCACACAACTCCTGGGTATTGCAACACTTCAGCAAGCTTAGAGCTCGGATGCAGTGCTTTTAACCCTGCAGTAAACTCCAGGGGAAGAAGATGGAAACCAGTTTATCCTCCTCTACAAATGTATAGAATTGGAGTCAAATTAAACGTCTAAATTTCTAAATGCAGAAATGTTTATTACATTCTTTTTTTTGGTACAGGTATAAATAAATAAAACATTAAAAAAAGGTATTTTCAATTGTTCAGGGCCCTGTTCCTCGTAGCTGGATAACTGAGTTATCCGGATCACTCTCAGGATAACTTGACAGAAGTCTGTCTTGTTCCGTTCCTCGAAGCAAGCTTAAAGTCTAGCCGACTGAGTTACCAT
This sequence comes from Acipenser ruthenus, assembly GCF_902713425.1. Taxonomy (NCBI): domain Eukaryota; kingdom Metazoa; phylum Chordata; class Actinopteri; order Acipenseriformes; family Acipenseridae; genus Acipenser; species Acipenser ruthenus. Next base: position 9,162,585 of record NC_081229.1, read on the forward strand.
AGCAACACATCCTTAATCTTAAACCTGCTCCAGCGCAGGATAACTTAAAGTTAGCCGGATCTGTGTATAAAAACTTGTACTTCTACCCAATGAAAGCACTTGACACACCCCTAAAATGACAGCGCCCTTCCTTAGAGATCCCATAGATCAACGGGCAAGATACTTTGCATCATTCAGATGTTTTTGTATTTGAGTGCTATAGATTCGGTCGGCAAGGTGTCATTTATCTAATAAATCTACTTGAGCCGTACATTACCCATCCCACCCGAAGCAGCGGTGCGTTGACAGTAACACAGGCTATATGCATAGGGATGCGCTTTTTTGCTAGTGGCGCATTCCTATACTCAGTGATTAATTAGTACAACATATTACTACAGTATTATATATTATAAAAAGAACAAGGGCAAATTATGACAAAACAATAGAGAGCTAACCATTCTCATGCAACAAACTCTCAGTCCATGTTACATTCCATTACTACAAGCATGCAGATTTAAATTGGACGTGTGTGAAATAATTATATTGGGGTAAATACATAGCCAGTGTAATAAAAAATGCATTTTTAAAAAATTACACATTTAGCTGATCTGCAGTTTTTTTCCACGCTTCCTCTCTGGACTTGGCAGCAGCAGCAGCACTGTTGCATTTAGTTGTGAAAATGCTTTTATATTCCTCAAAACTTTCCATGATAAGCTCTTGCTCAGTCAGTCTGAAACAAGTTGCTCTCTCTTTCGACGTCGTCTTTCGTGAAGATCATTGTTTCAGTGCTCTGCGATTCTCCCTTTTGAGGTAGCACGAGCACGCGCAATTATCCGGATTCCTTAAGTCAGAATCGAGTTAACGAGACACTTTTAGCCTGTATTTGCCGTCAAGGAACGGAGATAGCCTGACTTCAATGATCGGGTTAATTGAATCCGGCTAACGTCTGATTAGCCTGAATTAGTTAAACCAGCTACGAGGAACAGGGCTCATTTTCCAAACAGTGCATCAGCAGGAAATTCTGCTTTACAAGCACAGTGGCGTCCACATTCAACTCAAATGGTGTCTAACAGAGGACTAGGAAAGAAGAGGCCCCCTCCCTCAAAGAGCAAGAAAGAGCGCCCCCTCCAGTCTATAGAGATGTAAAGCAAGGAGACGGATTCCATGCGCGCACAGCTGCTTCACTGCGGAACGCAACCTTGTCATGTGACAGAGTCAGATAATACAGGCTTCAGTGACGTATTAAAACGGAGACGTGCTGTCATATAAACATGCGGGAGTCTTCTTCTGACGGAGCTAGGACAGATTTAGGAGGTTTCCCAGAACAGTCAACTGAGCAAACCTGGCGACCAACTTCATTGATTTTGCCATTGCAGAAGAGATAGAAGCAATTGAGTTTCCCTTCGTGCTCCACCACCTTCAACAATTACAGCAACCTCAGAAAATAAATAAACACATACATATATATTGTAACATTGTAATGTCTGTGAAGCAGGACTCAGGGGAAACGCTGTTAATTCTTAATACAGGTTTATTTGAAAACCAATATCCTGGACAGCAGCAGGACAAAACAAGACAGACAAGATAAACGAACTGGACAGACAACAAATCCTGCATTACTGCAGGTGTCCGGATCGTTATTATTATTTTATTATAGGTCTGTTCAAGCAATTGTAGTTGTGTACATCGGTTTTACTAGTTACGTTCGAGAATTAAATGCAAACGCGTGATATATGCACATGTATGTCGTTTACAATAATACGTTGTAATTTGTCCAAGCTGTTTTCGCATGTATTGCACACCCCCACACCAGGTGGCGGTATCCCCTTCACTAATCCTGCACTTGGCTCTCAAAGCCCCTCTTGCACGGCTGGCGCTCAGCGATGTGAAGCTAGCAACAGTAAGCAACAACAGCAACTTCTGGTAAAACTTACTTCCGCATCTCACTCCGGAAGCGACGTTTTTTTCCCCAGATAAAAGTCTCTTGTTGCTCTCATACAGCGGTTGTCTCTAACTCCTGTCAATCTCAGTTAACGGTTGTCTCTAACTCCTGTCAATCTCAGTTAACGGTTGTCTCTAACTCCTGTCACTCTCAGTTAACGGTTGTCTCTAACTCCTGTCACTCTCAGTTAACGGTTGTCTCTAACTCCTGTCACTCTCAGTTAACGGTTGTCTCTAACTCCTGTCACTCTCAGTTAACGGTTGTCTCTAACTCCTGTCACTCTCAGTTAACGGTTGTCTCTAACTCCTGTCACTCTCAGTTAACGGTTGGAGGAGAAAGAAACAGCAAACAGAAGAGCACACTTACCAATTGGAAGAGCACAAAAAGAGCAATATTTCAATCTATGTGGAAGGTCTACAATAAAAATACGTAGGTAATTACATATTTTAAAATGACCTTTTATATATATATATATATATATATATGTGTGTGTATATATATATATATAATGTTATTTTCATTGTTATATTGTAATCTACATTAAATATCTACTTTAAATTGTATTAATTGTATGTGATTATATGTATATGCAATAAAAAAAACATACAATTATTATTATTATTATTATTATTATTATTTATTTCTTAGCAGACTCCCTTATCCAGGGTGACTTACAATCGTAAGCAAATACATTTCAAGTGTTACAGTACAAGTAATACAATAAGAGCAAGATAAATACAATGACTTTGGTTCAAGCAAGTACAAGTGTGACAAAATACAATTCAATAATACAGCAGATAACAGTGATAGTTACATCGGGATATGATTAACTACAAAATACTACAGATTAAACACTTGTGACAGATTACAGTACTCTGAAGTACAGGATTAAATGCAGTAAAATAGGGGGCAGATAAGAGCAAATAAAGCGCATTTAAGGAAGGGTGATAGTGTCCCAGGTGAAAAACAGAGGTGTTCTACAGGTGCTGTCTGAAGAGGTGAGTCTTAAGGAGGTGCTGGAATGTGGTCAGGGACTGGGCAGTCCTGACATCTGTAGGAAGGTCATTCCACCACTGTGGAGCGAGGGTGGAGAAGGAGCAGGCTCTGGAGGCAGGGTAGCGTAGAGGAGGTAGAGCCAGTCTTCTAGTGCAGGCGGAGCGGAGAGGTCGAGTGGGGGTGTAGGGAGAGATGAGGGTCTGGAGGTAGCTGGGTGCAGTCTGGTCAAGGCATCTGTAGGCTAGTACTTGAACTGGATGCGAGCGGTGATCGGGAGCCAGTGGAGCGAGCGGAGTAGTGGAGTAGCATGGGAGAAGTGAGGGAGAGAGAACACCAGGAGGGCAGCGGAGTTCTGGATGAGCTGGAGCAGACGGGTGGCGGACGCAGGGAGGCCAGCCAGGAGGGAGTTAGTAGTCTACACAAATTTGTACATCAAATTTATTTTATTATTTATTTTCTTTTTATCCACCCATTTTTGCATTGTATAATTAATGCTACTAATAAAGAACTAACTTTTTCTGTACTTTAGCTATGGATATTCATCAGCCGTATGGTAAACGGCACAAGACCAGCATGTGGCCGAGATCAGCAGCCACTACCACAAGACAGCTTTCCCTGAGAATGCAGGAAAGAACTCAAAGGTTTGTAAAGAACGAGCATAATCTATCAATTCATTTTTGTATTTAGAAATTGTTTTAAAATAAAATGATCTGGCCATTCTGTGTTCTTTTTTTTAGTTTGTTTTGGTTTTTGGCGACTCGCATGTGAGGAGGCTGGTAGATGGCTACATTCAGATGCTCGAGGGTGACCTGCTCTTTGGATACAGCAGCACTCCAGGCGCTTGTGCAGCTGCACTCCGTAAAGAGGTGCTGAACGAAACCCTGCCTGAAGAGCCGGACCTGGTGTGTCTTATTGCACCAGGGAACAACCTCTCGAAAAAAAACATCCAACAAGCAGGGAAGGAGTTTGCCAGCCTTATCCCTTCAGCCCAGGGCACTGGAATAAGGTCATAAATTGAACACTTTATTTTATTAATCCATTTTTTTAAAATAAATAAATACATACATACAATGTTATTATTCTGTTTTTAAAAGGTAGTGGTAATTGATTTTCCAAACCGGCTGACAGTGGAGTTCCCGTATCAAGACATGTTGCTAGAAGAGTACCATCGAGCTGCAGCCAGCATGAATGTAAGGTATGGAGGAGCAATGTGAATATTTTTGACGTTTTAAATAACCCACACCAATTAGCAATTATGGTTATTATTGATAATATTTTTTTTTCTTCATGGTTTTGTTGTTTGGATTATACCCAGCTACCCACTTTCTCTTGGTGGTTTATCGGTTCAATCACTAGATCATGCTTTTTTGTGACAGCTCTGATATTAGCATGATATTAGTACTGTCCATTAAAACCTGTTTAACTCTTCCTACAGGTACCTCTCCACTGTAGATCACTTCCCTGCAAGGAGCTCTGACCTGTGGTGCCGTGACGGGGTGCATCTAAGTGATGACCATGGAATGCCCATCTTTGCCCAACTGATCTGGAGTGCAGCTTACTTCAGCTGAAAGTTCCACAGGGGATCAAGACCACCCCTGCTGCACCCAGACGTGCATTCCGCAGAGTGACCCCACGGCTGGTGGTGAGAGGGACGCCAGCTGCACCACCACAGAGACGAGATCCTTACTCGTGGGCTGAGGTGACAAGAGGACAGAGTGAGAAGATGTCGAATAGTAATTGCAGACGGTTCCACTTTGTAAGTATAACATACATTTTTTAAATTCTTTGTACTCAGATATTGTATTAACAAAGATTTATGTCGGTTGAAATGTCGTTAATTATAATTAATGCTAAAATAAATTAATTGATTGGATTACTATGTAATATTTTTTTATAATAAAAACATTCATGTTAACTTGTGTTTTTGTGATACAAAAGTTAAACTGCACACATTCGTTTCATCAGAAAAAAAATCCAATACTTAACAATAACAGGAGATATATTTGATCATCCTTTAATTCTAGAGCTTTTACATTTGTTGTGCTATTTGTTTTTCTTGTTATGTTTTTCATGGTAAATGCCATCAATAAAAATGCTTATCAGTAATATATCCCAAGCACAAGGCCAAAGCAACATTGGAGTGGCTCAAGAACAAAAAGGTGAATGTCCTACAGTGGCCCAGTCAAGGTCCTGATCTCAATCCCACTGAGAATCTGTGGCACTATTTGAAAATTGCGGTCCACAAGCGTCGTCCAACCAACCTGAACAACCTGGAGCAAATCTGCCAAGAAGAATGGGCCAAAATCACTCCGACACTGTGTGCAAAGCTGGTACATACTTACCCCAAAAGACTTAAAGCTGTTATTGCAGCGAAAGGTGGCACTACCAAATATTAATGTGTGGGGGTTGAATACTTATGCAAGCAAGATATTTCAGTTTTTTATTTTTCTTAAAAATATTTCCCAATATAAAACCAATGTCACCTTACAATAATTGATTTTGAGTTTCAGTGTTTTAAAATAAAATATCAAACAAAACGAAATTTCAATGTACCATTTGTAATTCAGTAATATGAGAGAATTGGTCAGGGGTCTGAATACTTTTGCAAGGCACTGTATATATATATATATATATATATATATATATATATATATATATATATATATATATATATATATATATATATAGTGATGCACAAAATAAATGCAACACTCGGGTCTAATGGATTTAATCCAATATTTTAAAGAGAGATTTCAAGCAAAATCACAGAAAATGTGAACAAAAAAACCAGATCAAAGAATCTTGATAAGTTTTCAGTATGAAACGTGACACGCTGTCAAAATGAAAACATTACAAAGTTAGTATCGGGTATGACCTCCCTGAGCACTGACACAATCCTGGCAGCGTTGATGCATAGACCAGGAATGGTTGAAATATACACATGATAGATTTTTACATACAAAATATATAATAGAATAGAAATATAAACAAATATAAATAAAATAAGCAACATAAACAAATAGAAATACAATAAGCAATATAGACAAAAATAAAGATAAATACAGTAAGGCATTTTTTTAGCAGATTATTTGAGACTTTTATTTTGAAATACGCTTTCGACCCTCTCCGACTGACTTTCCGGAAGTTGCAGAATGTTGCCAGCAACTGCTGCTCGCTTCTGACAGAGGAATGTAACGACAAGAGCTTCATTAAAAAAAGAGAAAAGAACGACAGCAGTAATCCATCGTAAGGTTAAAAATCGACATTATACGGGTTTTTATTTAAATGCTTTTGCAAGGCGTGGACGATAAAAGTAAGTTACATTTTGTTTAAATTTAAGTTTATTTGTTTGTGACGCGCGCGCGCGTGTGTCAGGCTCTTTGTTTGCTAAATGAACAGGCATGACGTCATCAACAAGACAATTTAAAATGTAACAATTCAACTAAAATACACCGGGGACACGAATAAGCAATCAGGTAACGGTGTTTTTCATGTTTAATATATTACAGTATTTTACTGTATTTACCACCCGCGTGTTGTACTTCTCTGGTGAATTTGTAGCTGGAACAATGTATTTAGGCACAAAATTAATCAATGTGACAGTTTTTGACGCAACATTTACGAGCGAGTCAGTAAAACTGCTCAGCTGTCATAAATCACACATCCCTACCCACGCATTACATACAAACAGGAATTATAATTCGAGGATTTTCTGTTTTTTATTACCAGAAATGTTGTCAAAGTTTTGCTCGGTAAGCTTTAATTGGGTCATTTAAACAACAATAAAGTGAGGAAAACACATACATTGTGAATTTATTTATGAAATATAGTTCAAAACATTACTGCGTCTTATCTTTCAGTATAGGGCGCTGAGCGTCGGGTGTAGCAGCCACTATTGAGTGAAAAAGTTTCAAGAAATAACATTTAAATGTGGGCAAGACCTCTTTTTTTTTTAGTTTAAAAAATAAATTGGCACACACTGTGTGTATGAAGATCACAAGCGGGAGTTACAGTAACACACGACCTGTGATCAGAACTTCAACAGCCGATTAGCAGGTAGAAAGCCCGGGTGCAAACAGTGTGATCATTATAATATGACGTCATTGGTGTGTGTGTCCAATGGGAAGGCACGTCACTTTCAACAGTGAAGACGTACAGTAAAGAAAGACTGCTTTACACACTCCAAACAGCAGGCTAACCAAATGAATGAACACGAATTATTCATAACACATTACCATCCTTAAACTAGCACACAAAAATAGATTAAATTCAACACGAAACGTATTAGGATTTGACTGGTCTGATTTCCAACACACAAGCCCTTCATAAAATGTGTGGGCACAGTGACGCACAAGGGAAATGCTTCTGGAGAACATGGGCATGACCTGAGGTGAAACATACCGGCTCCATGCAGAGACACTGAAGTCAAAGTTTGTTTTGTTCACAACTGCTGAGGTCCGGGCAGGGTGTTTTGTGGCAGTAAAACATTTATGTTATTTTTTCCCCCCTTGATTGTTTTTCGTTTGCTGGTATGCAATACTGCCTTTTTTTTTCCTTACCAGTATATATACTGGCTTATACTGCCCCACTTTTACCACTGATTAGAAGAAATTCTTTTCCTTCAATATTAAAGCCACTCCTGCTATTTTTGTCGGCCCCTTGAATGGCCTTCGTAACCCAGTATTTAAATAAATACATGCATTTGTTTTTCAGCAGCTACTAAACAGAATCCCGCGTGCTGCCATGGACAGTGTGAAGATGGAATCTGTCCAGATTAAAGAGGAGTTCCCTGAACTTGAACTTGTCCCCATTAGAGTGGAGTTCTCTGGGCTGGCTTCCCTCCCCATTAAACAGGAGCTCTGTGAGATGCAATGTGACAGCAGCCAGCCAGAGGTCTCTGACATTAAAGCTGAGCACAATGAATTGGAGATCCCCCAGATGGAAGAATCCCTTCCTGTGAAACAAGAAGAGGTTCTGGAAACTGTCCGTATTAAACAGGAGCCCCCTGAAGTAGAGTTTGACCACATGGAACCAGTGAAGGAAGAATCCGAGGACTTCAAACCAAACATCCCTGAGCTGGAGCCTGTACGCTTGCGGGAGTGTAGCGTGGTGCTGGAGAGAATCTGTGTGAGAGAGCAAGGCGCTGGAGAGGAAGGCTCTCCCAACAGCATGCAAGGAGGTGGAAAGGAAGACGGGCGCTCCCATTCAGAATGCAGTCTAGCAGGTGAGTGACTCCCAGTAGCTGTGACATTGTCATTCTAGATTGTGTGATATCCACAGTGTGCTTGAGAGGGAGGGAGCACTACTGATGAGCTTCAGATACAGATATAATGTTGCCATTGCTCGGGGGGGCGGGGGGGAGAATAACTAAAGAACCGACTATAACATGTAAATGTTCAGTGTAAAAAATATATGGCTATTATTGTAAATGTATAATGTAATGCTATTGAAAAATATATAATTGCAGCATGTGCTTGAGGGAATAGACCAGGAGAACGTTGAAGTCAGATTTTGATCACAGGGCTTGGTTTCATCAGAATCAGTCTAGGGATGTCACGATATTAACTTTCTCATTATCACAATATTTACCATGAAGTTCCACACTGCCGAGGCAGCGTGGAACTCCCAACCACAGGGGAGCTCTCACACAGAGGAGCTCACACAGAGGAGCTCACACAGGGCAGCTCTCACACAGGGGAGCTCACACAGGGGATCTCACACAGGGCAGCTCTCACACAGGGCAGCTCTCACACAAGGCAGCTCTCACACAGGGGATCTCACACAGGGCAGCTCTCACACAGGGCAGCTCTCACACAGGGCAGCTCTCACACAGGGCAGCTCACACAGGGGATCTCACACGTCCCCACGTGCTGCTACAACTGTTTAAATAACGTACCTGTAATATAGCGATACCCGTCCCCACGTGCTGCTACAACTGTTTAAATAACGTACCTGTAATATAGAGTGACACGCCCCCACGTGCTGCTACAACTGTTTAAATAACGTACCTGTAATATAGAGTGACACGTCCCCACGTGCTGCTACAACTGTTTAAATAACGTACCTGTAATATAGAGTGACACGTCTCCACGTGCTGCTACAACTGTTTAAATAACGTACCTGTAATATAGAGTGACACGCCCCCACGTGCTGCTACAACTGTTTAAATAACGTACCTGTAATATAGCGATACCCGTCCCCACGTGCTGCTACAACTGTTTAAATAACGTACCTGTAATATAGCGATACCCGTCCCCACGTGCTGCTACAACTGTTTAAATAACGTACCTGTAATATAGCGATACCCGTCCCCACGTGCTGCTACAACTGTTTAAATAACGTACCTGTAATATAGCGATACACGTCCCCACGTGCTGCTACAACTGTTTAAATAACGTACCTGTAATATAGAGATACCCGTCCCCACGTGCTGCTACAACTGTTTAAATAACGTACCTGTAATATAGAGTGACACGTCCCCACGTGCTGCTACAACTGTTTAAATAACGTACCTGTAATATAGAGTGACACGCCCCCACGTGCTGCTACAACTGTTTAAATAACGTACCTGTAATATAGTGATACCCGTCCCCACGTGCTGCTACAACTGTTTAAATAACGTACCTGTAATATAGAGATACCCGTCCCCACGTGCTGCTACAACTGTTTAAATAACGTACCTGTAATATAGCGATACCCGTCCCCACGTGCTGCTACAACTGTTTAAATAACGTACCTGTAATATAGAGTGACACGCCCCCACGTGCTGCTACAACTGTTTAAATAACGTACCTGTAATATAGAGTGACACGTCCCCACGTGCTGCTACAACTGTTTAAATAACGTACCTGTAATATAGAGTGACCCGTCCCCACGTGCTGCTACAACTGTTTAAATAACGTACCTGTAATATAGTGATACCCGTCCCCACGTGCTGCTACAACTGTTTAAATAACGTACCTGTAATATAGCGATACCCGTCCCCACGTGCTGCTACAACTGTTTAAATAACGTACCTGTAATATAGAGTGACACGTCCCCACGTGCTGCTACAACTGTTTAAATAACGTACCTGTAATATAGAGTGACCCGTCCCCACGTGCTGCTACAACTGTTTAAATAACGTACCTGTAATATAGTGATACCCGTCCCCACGTGCTGCTACAACTGTTTAAATAACGTACCTGTAATATAGCGATACCCGTCCCCACGTGCTGCTACAACTGTTTAAATAACGTACCTGTAATATAGTGATACCCGTCCCCACGTGCTGCTACAACTGTTTAAATAACGTACCTGTAATATAGCGATACACGTCCCCACGTGCTGCTACAACTGTTTAAATAACGTACCTGTAATATAGTGACACCCGTCCCCACGTGCTGCTACAACTGTTTAAATAACGTACCTGTAATATAGAGTGACACGTCCCCACGTGCTGCTACAACTGTTTAAATAACGTACCTGTAATATAGAGATACCCGTCTCCACGTGCTGCTACAACTGTTTAAATAACGTACCTGTAATATAGTGATACCCGTCCCCACGTGCTGCTACAACTGTTTAAATAACGTACCTGTAATATAGAGTGACACGTCCCCACGTGCTGCTACAACTGTTTAAATAACGTACCTGTAATATAGAGTGACACGCCCCCACGTGCTGCTACAACTGTTTAAATAACGTACCTGTAATATAGCGATACCCGTCCCCACGTGCTGCTACAACTGTTTAAATAACGTACCTGTAATATAGCGATACCCGTCCCCACGTGCTGCTACAACTGTTTAAATAACGTACCTGTAATATAGAGTGACACGTCCCCACGTGCTGCTACAACTGTTTAAATAACGTACCTGTAATATAGAGATACCCGTCCCCACGTGCTGCTACAACTGTTTAAATAACGTACCTGTAATATAGAGATACCCGTCCCCACGTGCTGCTACAACTGTTTAAATAACGTACCTGTAATATAGAGTGACACGTCCCCACGTGCTGCTACAACTGTTTAAATAACGTACCTGTAATATAGAGATACCCGTCCCCACGTGTTTAAATAACGTACCTGTGATTTCTTTTCGTTGTTCACATCCTGACAACTTTCTACGCTTATAACTCTAAAGTCTGTTAACACTAGAACTGCAGTGGTTATACTCGGTTATACATTTTAAACATCATCAATGTTAAAATGAAAGACACACTGTCAGATACAATTCGAAAGTTGTATTCAAGCACATCATGTAAAACATCTGCACAACTGAAACACCGTATTTAAATGAACAATTTCTAACTTGCCACATATAAAGCACTACTTCAAAAAATGAAAAACTATAATAAAATAAACATTTCAAAAGAAACTAGAGTGTAAACAGGTATATGTACGTACAAAACTGTAAAACAAAAGTATTTTTTTAATTTAAAGTGAAAGTAACATGTTTTCTCTTGGGTGTGTGTCTCTTGGTGCTGCACAGAACCCTGCTTGAGCTGCTGCTTTGCAATTTTCTGATAGAAATGCTTCTACCGAAGCACTGTGGCTCGCTTCAAGATGAAATCTCTCCTACTGATATTTTGCCCGGTGCATTCCTTGTACAAAACAAAGGAATTGATGTCTGCCAGGTCCAGTAGAGATAACAACAGGCTTGTATATAAAAATAAAATAGAATAGTGTAGGTTGTATTCAAAATAAAAACCTGTATTGTAAAAGGCAGTGCACTGGGGTTTCAGATCTGTCCTCCTAAATCACTGCAGGAAGATTTAATAACATTTATAAAAAGTGCTCTGGTTTTTCTGTTTCACACCACGTCATGGATCGTTATTCCTGTTTGACAATGTGGGTAATAATCCTGACACTATCAGAGCACTAGAGCGGACATTGTGAAAAGAGCTTTGAAACAGACTTTTTAAAGTTTTATAAGTGTGAAAAGTTGTCAGGATGTTGACAATGAAAATAAAAATGACAGGTAAGTTATTTAAACAGTGGTAGCAACACATGGGGACGTGTAACGCTATATTTTTCAGAACCATGCTACTTACTTTATTGAAAAATATGTATGTGTAGCGTGTGTTGAAGGAAATAAACCTGAAACATTACAGGAGAACTTTGAAGGCAGATTTTGATCCCAGCGCTCTGTTTCGCTGACGGTTTTTACACAAAGTGAAGGCTTTAAGTTTAGCTTCACTATTTTAATCTGGTGTACCCCAGTGCAAGACCCCACAGCTGAAATTCACATGCTTTAATCCACTCCACCACCTAGCCACATGCCCGAAGCCTACAAGCAGTCCCTCTTACTTTCTTTCCTGTTCCTATTTTCCAGGTTCCAGTCCAGCAGCTAAAGCAAGGGCGGGCGCTGGAGAATATCCTGACTGTGGGAAAGGTTTAACCCGGTTAGGGCATTTAAAACTAAAACGGAGCATTCACACAGGAGAGAAACCGTATCACTGCTCTGATTGTGGGAAGAGTTTCAGTCTGTCAGGAAACTTGAAGACACACCAGCGAATTCACACAGGAGAGAAACCGTATCACTGCTCTGACTGTGGGAAGAGTTTCATTCAGTCTGGACACTTTGTTTTACATCAGCGAATTCACAGAGGAGAGAAACCGTATCGATGCTCTGACTGTGGGATGAGTTTCAGTCGGTCAGACAGCCTTGCTTCACACCAGCGAATTCACAAAGGAGAGAAACCATTTTGCTGCAGTGACTGTGGGAAGAGTTTCAGGAGGACAAGCAGCCTTGCTTCACACCAGCGAATTCACACAGGAATCAAACCTTATCGCTGCTCTGACTGTGGGAAGAGTTTCAGTGTTTCAGGAACCCTGAAAAAACACCAGCTAAGTCACACAGGAGAGAAACCATATCACTGTTCTGACTGTGGGAAGAGTTTCAGTCAGTCAAACAGCCTTGTTGTCCACCAGCGAATTCACACAGGAGAGAAACTATATTGCTGCTCCGACTGTGGGAAAAGTTTCACTCGGTCAGACAGCCTTGTTTCACACCAACGAATTCACACAGGAGAGAAACCGTATCAGTGTTCTGACTGTGGAAAGAGTTTCAGTAAGACAGGCAGCCTTGTTTCACACCAGCGAATTCACACAGGAGTGAAACCTTATCGCTGCTCTGACTGTGGGAAGAGTTTCAGTCTGTCAGGAACCCTGAAAAAACACCAGCGAATTCACACAGGAGAGAAACCCTATCACTGCTCTGACTGTGGGAAGAGTTTCAGTCGGTCAAACAGCCTTGTTGTCCACCGGCGAACTCACACAGGAGAGAAACCGTATTGCTGTTCCGACTGTGGGAAGAGTTTCAAGCATTCAGTATCCATGAAAGCACACCAGCGAATCCACAGAGGAGAGAAACCTTAAAGACCATGTTCAATGGGACTTTACACTCATGAGGGAAAAAATGTTAACCTTGCAATTACTGTTTTGTGTCAGAAAGTGGGCGGAGATGCGGACGCGTCACAAGAGGCTTCTCTGCTGTCAGTTTAACTCAGGCTGTCAATGCAGTCAGTGCCTGGGAGCGGGAATATGCAGAAAGGAAACTATTCCGCACCTCATCTGATGGACGAGTCAGGAGAAATTGATAACTCAGTGTGGGGAATGAGTTTCAGGGTTTAGCATTTAAACTGCATAGACTTGAAAATAAATACATGGATGGGAACGAGTATCCCGACCCCGGTATGTAGCATCCCAGAGACAAGACTGCACCGTCCTTACTGGACAACCGCCTGGAGGGTTTGTCTTGTACATTCATCATGATTCTAAAACTAATGAAAAATGATAGTGTCCCATGGCTGTATTATAACATGAATTGCTGAATATTGCGTGATGTGTAGCTTTGCAATGTGCATTGTCCATGCTTGTATTTGTGCTGCTCTTGTGAACTTCCCTGAGTAATAGCAGTGTAGCAAGCATGTGTACGGATCTTAGGTACAGAAAGCCAAATTGTGTAACCTGAGTTGTAATGAGACCTGACTGTTCAATTAAACCTTGTGTGTGCTGATTGGATGATTTGATTGATATACAACAGGATACTAAACCATGCTAAAGAAAGAACAGAATACTGCACTGCTCTGTATCACCAGGATGTGTAAGCAATGTGCATTTCAATACCTTCCTGCATTGCTTGCTGTTCTCCAAGTTTAATAAAGTATTAGTATTAAACTCTTGCATTGAGTGTATCGTTCTGCATTAACCCATTCCAGAAACTCACACTAGTGAGCCACATAACACAGGGAAAGTAATTAGTAGTTAGAATGTGTTGCAGTGGAGCTGCACTGACTCATGCTGGAGGCTCATTGCACCATTATTAAAATCTGGATGCAGTGTTCAGTGTAATAAGAGATAACAGAAGACTATTGCTGTGTGCTCTATGCAGTAAAGGGTTACCGGGAGCCACGGTCGCCCCGTTATAAACAGTGACTCCGTGTACAGTGTTAATGTGTAAGGCAGTCTCAGCCTTTCATTCACTGAGGGAGCTGCTGCCTGGTCACGTGAACAACAGATCCCACTGAACCCTCCCGGTTGTTGATGGGTATTGTAGTTCCAACCTTTGTTTAGGAAAAATAGTTTTCAAAACTTCCTTTTGAGAAAATTATTTGTAAATGTAATATAAACAGTAAAATGAACTCCAAAAAAAATAAAATAAAATGTCCTGTCAGGAGAACTTTTTAAACCAGTTATCAAACGCTCTCTAGCAGCAGTATAAAAGAGACATCACTTCGCTCATGGGTGGGGTGAGCGTGCAGGGATGCTTCAGTTTAGGACAGGATAAGAAGTGTACTAAACCATCATTGCAGGGGGAAGTAGTATTTTATAAAACACAATTCTTCATCAGAATGGTGCGCAATGCATCAAACCGTGTGATGTCTGTGTTACGACTCCACGATTGATTCATCAAGGCTGTGGGATCAGTATGATTTTACTATACTATCTCCTGTGTGTTCTGAACTTCTATATTACCTTAAAAATAAGGCTTTGTTGGGACTGGGTCTGCACGCCCACCCGATACGCATGCCAGCGTCAGTGACACACGGTCAGGTACGGTGAACAGCGTTCAGTGCTCACTGCTGCTGGTGCGTAATTCCTGTAATATGGCAGGTCAGCATTAAACCATCGATCAGTGTAGCACCGTCGCTGATCAGCAGCCAATAGCAATCTAGCAAGCCAACAACACAACTAGCACACACTAAAACGCTTAAAAACAGAATCAAGACGGGACTCTGCCTGAAAACTGACCCAAGAGGAGGAAGCAAGCTGCAAGCGAGTCAACGACCCCAAGCAACGAGACTGAGGCCCGGCTGGAGGACAGCCGTAAAACTTAGAGACTTATCAGACAAACCAGTCTGGGTCTGCTGTACACCTCTTATTATTATTATTATTTGTTTATTTAGCAGACATCATTATCCAAGGCGACTTACAGAGACTAGGGTGTGTGAACTATGCATCAGCTGCAGAGTCACTTACAACTACGTCTCAACTGAAAGACGGAGCACAAGGAGGTTCAGTGACTTGCTCAGGGTCACACAATGAGTCGGTGGCTGAGGTGAGATTTGAACCGGGGACCTCCTCGTTACAAACCCCTTTTCTTTAACCACTGGACCACACTGCCGCCTCAACCTACAACCACAGTATCCAAAAGAAACTGCCCTGGTACTTGCATAGCTAAAAAATTCAGCGACGAGGACAGAGCAGACTGAATGTCCCTTTATCTAATGTCTATTTGTGACCCCTGGTCCTTGTTTCTTTTTTCAGGTCAAAGAAGTCCCCTGGGTCGACATTGTCTATACCTTTTAGGATTTTGAATGCTTGAATCAGATCACCGCGTAGTTTTCTTTGTTCAAGACTGAATAGATGCAATTACTTAAGCCTGTCTGCATATGACATGCATTTTCCTTTCACGGAACTAAATTAATTAATTGTAACACATTCACATAGAATTGAACGGTTAATTATTTAGTTTGCACACTTTGCGTGTAAAATAACTTTTAGTGGAACTTGATGTTTTAGGATTTCTTTAAAAGTAATTTTGCCATTAATAAGCTTAATGTGATATATTCTAAGATTATCTGCATCATTTAAGTTGAGGCTGTGTGTGTGTGTGTGTGTGTGTGTGTGTGTGTGTGTGTGTGAGTGAGAGAGCAAGCTACTACATCACAGCTTGCTCGAGAGCTGCTGGTTTGTGAGGAGACCGGCGGTGTCATATTTCAATTGTCTGCTAGTCAAGGCAGTGAGAGTTTTAATTGTGTTTTGTGCTTAGAGACGAAGACATTTACTTTCTGACTTTTCTGAGTTCTGTTTATTATTTGTGTACTTAATAAAATACTACTATTGATTAAACATTCCTTGTGTCTGCGTGTGAATGTGTGTTCATAGTAAGTCCTCGATCTTTGTAACACGTCAATTAAATATTGTTAGTAAGAGAACTAATCAACCCAAATAAACATTAAATGATCAATTATTGAATTGTTCCTACAAACCATTGGGGCAACCTTGCCCAGCACAAAGCAAATAGGCACAACTGTAAAATTCTAATTCTGATTCTTCTTCTTCTGTTACTTTATAATTAATGGTGTGTAGCGACTTTTCAAACAGAAAAGCTAAATAACTGGACATCTACCAATCACGTGATTCCACATGTTGGTCAACGTCAAAATAAACCAGGGTGTGCAAGCAGTTTAATATCCACACTGTTTATATTAACAGTTTATTTGTTTTAAAACATCAGGACGTGTAGTTTAGCAGGGAAACCCCGGGCAACCCCATATAGTATACTAGGGGAATAACAGGGCAGCAGTGTGGAGTAGTGGTAAGGGCTCTGGACTCTTGACTGGAGGGTTGTGGGTTCAATCCCCAGTGGAAGACACTGCTGCTGTACCCTTGAGCAAGGTACTTTAACTAGATTGCTCCAGTAAAAACCCAACTCTATAAATGGGTAATTGTATGTAAAAATAATGTGATATCTTTTAATAATTGTAAGTCGCCCTGGATAAGGGCGTCTGCTAAGAAATAAATAACAAAGCACAGGCTGAAGACCCGAGCCGTGTGGGTAATGACAGGGGGGACGCTGCAAGAGCAGCACCTTTTATTTTGTAGTTTTGTTCCAGTGTTTTATTTTCCTTTTCACTTTCGCCCTTTTGTTTGTACTATTATTTTGAGCACCGCTAGTGAACGGTCAGCCTTGCTGGTATTTGGTTGTGCTCTGGAGCCAGTGCTACAGTGCCACCTTGTGGCGTAAATCAATCTGTGCGCCAAGTGGTGTTTCCAACTACAGTTGTGTCTTGTGTCCAGTGAATTCCCTCACCCTCCCACACAGTCCAACTTATGCTTTGGGAAACCAAACCAGACGGGGTCGTTACAAAACGACACATTGCCGAGTTTACTGCTGTGCATAAAAGTAACATTACTGTGGACAACAGAAATGACCAATTATCATCCACTATCACACACCAAGGACAGGGTGTTACTTCAGGACACTATGTCTGTTCTTTCTGTGGGTGCTACTGGAAAATAGGTGCATGCAAATGATGCACGCATTGAAGTCAAACAATGGCCAAGAAATGCAAAGGACATGTATATGGCATTTTATGAAGATATCTAATGCTTTACAAAAGCCTTGCATTAGCCTAAGTTCATAACACCACTATATCAAGGAGAATACACATTCTCTAATACCTTTCCCTCACTTTATTCATTATTTGGTGAAGTAAAAAAAGAAGTGATGTCTATAACAAAAACATTTTCAATGTAAAAAAACAAGTTAGAAAAACGCAACAGCCATTTAGAGGGGTGATAGCAAACACAAAAGCCCAAGTTAGGAGAAGCGATTGGGTCAACCTGGTCAAGCATCAAGCAAATAGGCACAATTGGAAAGGTGCTGGGGCCCAACATTCACACAATTGTTGCTTTTAACTTGGCTTCTTTTTTGATCGCTCCACTTACATTGAAATGCTCTTTGTACAACGTCAAGGGCATTGTGACCATTCCCTTATCAGCTCAAAAGTCACATCTGCAACAAAAAGCATTGACAATACACAACCAAAAAAAAATGCTCCAACACCCTAGCCCTGGATCTGCAATGCCTGCCCCATCAACTTCCCATACACTTCCCTTGCATTCTCATTGTCCCTTGCTCTCGTTGCCATTATTGGTCTTGTTCATCATCTTCATTGTTGGAAATATACTGCTTCATGCTCTTTGAGGTATTCTTGTATGTATGGGCTAAATGTCTGTCCATGTGTGCCCTCATCTACCTGTGCCTTACCTGCATGTTGTCCGTGTGTCTTCACAAAGCATACTTGTCTGCGCCTGTGATGACACCTCTCCCATTCCCTGTCTGTCTTTCTCTCTATATTAGTGCTTGTAAGGATAACCAAGAACACTTCAGTCTGTGTTGAGCTCTTTCCTCGGCACTCATGTGTCTCAGCATCTTTATTCTGGTTAAACCCAGCTGATAAGGGAATGGTTAGGGAAGCGTTACACTTTAGTTAATATTTAATAGGTTGTCTACAAGTAGAGTTAACATACTGTGATGGAAAAACCAGTACAATTTCATTGTCAACTGTCTTCTATTTTAAATGACCACGTTACTGCTGAATATATACACATACTTCCCCTCATTTTAGAACTACAATACCCATCAACCACCAGGAGGGAACTACAATACCCATCAACCACCGGAAGGGTACAGTGGGCTCTGTTGTTCAGGTGACCAGGCAGCAGCTCCCTCAGTGAATGAAAGGCTGGGACATTCTAACTACTAATTAGTTTCCCTATGTTATGTGGCTCACTAGTGTGAGTTTCTGGAATGGGTTCATGCAGAATGATACACTCAATGCAAGAGTTTAATACTAATACTTTATTAAACTCAGAGAACAGCAAGCAATGCAGGAAGGTATTGAAATGCACATTGCTTACACATCCTGGTGATACAGAGCGGTGCAGTATTCTATTCTTTCTTTAGCATGGTTTAGTATCCTGTTGTATATTAATCAAATCATTCAATCAGCACACACAAGGTTTAATTGAACAGTCAAGTCTCATTAGAACTCAGATTACACACATTTCATCAGAACACAGATTTTTAACAAGGTCCTGGGCTGATTGTAATAATCTCACACAATACTCCTGATAAAAACACAAGCTCACTCGTACACACACATTTCATTTCAGCAAACATGTCATCTTGTATACAGTACTTGGTTAACTTGATAATATACTGGCCTGTTTCTAGATTCATCTTTTGAGTGATACGAGGAGGATTTTTATGCAGAAATGGCACAGAGTGAGAGACTTGCCAGCAGTGAATAAAGAACAGAACTCCCCACTGTGTCTGCAGAATTCTGAACAGGATAGAGAAAAGCAACGTGTCCTTTGTTCATTAACACACACATTGTGTTCAGTGGCTGGTATGGGTGCAGTAGATATGAATGCAGTACCAGCAGTAAGCCGTGCCATAGACTCCTCATAACATGAAGGTTTTTCTGGTTCCCTAACAAAAAATAAACAAATCCCTTTGCAAAAACTACCCCCCCCCCCCCCCTAGACAATGCTACACGTCGCGCAATATTCAGCCATTCATGTCATAATCTTTCAAATTCTCTTGTAATTTGGCCAAGGCAATTCTTGACATCTTAGAGAAGCTCTTATTGGCAGTCAAATATGCAATCAAACAAAACACAGGGAAGAATTACAGTTTAGTTCATACTTAAAGGGTTTTCAACAAGCTGTGATGGGAAAAACTTCATTGTCAACTGTCTTCTATTTTAAATAAACACATACTTCCCCTCATTTTAGAACTACAATACCCATCAACCACCGGGAGGGAACTACAATACCCATCAACCACCGGGAGGGTTCAGTGGGCTCTGTTGTTCACGTGACCAGGCAGCAGCTCCCTCAGTGAATGAAAGGCTGGGACTGCCTTACACATTAACACTGTACACAGTGTCACTGTTTATAATGGGGCGACCGTGGCTCCCGGTAACCCTTTACTGCATAGAGCACACAGCAACAGTCTTCTGTTATCTCTTATTACACTGAACACTGCATCCATATTTTAATAATGGTGCAATGAGCCTCCAGCATGAGTCAGTGCAGCTCCATTGCAACACATCCTAACTACTAATTACTTTCCCTGTGTTATGTGGCTCACTAGTGTGAGTTACTGGAATGGGTTTATGCAGAATGATACACTCAATGCAAGAGTTTAATACTAATACTTTATTAAACTCAGAGAACAGCAAGCAATGCAGGAAGGTATTGAAATGCACATTGCTTACACATCCTGGTGATACAGAGCGGTGCAGTATTCTGTTCTTTCTTTAGCATGGTTTAGTATCCTGTTGTATATCAATCAAATCATTCAATCAGCACACACAAGGTTTAATTGAACAGTCAAGTCTCATTAGAACTCAGATTACACAATTTGACTTTCTGTACCTAAGATCCGTACACAAGCTTTCTACACTGCTATTACTCAGGGCAGTTTACAAGAGCAGCACTAATACAAGCATGGACAATGCACATTGCAAAGCGACACGTCATGCAATATTCAGCCATTCATGTCAATGCAGCCATGGGACACTATCATTTTCATTAGTTTTAGAATCATGATGAATTTACAAGACAAACCCTCCAGGCGGTTGTCCAGTAAGGACGGTGCAGTCTTGTCTCTGGGATGCTACATACCGGGGTCGGGATACTCGTTCCCATCAATGTATTTATTTTCAAGTCTATGCAGTTTAAATGCTAAACCCTGAAACTCATTCCCCACACTGAGTTATCAATTTCTCCTGACTCGTCCATCAGATGAGGTGCAGAATAGTTTCCTTTCTGCATATTCCCGCTCCCAGGCACTGACTGCATTGACAGCCTGAGTTAAACTGACAGCAGAGAAGCCTCTTGTGACGTGTCCGCGTCTCCGCCCACTTTCTGACACAAAACAGTAATTACACAGGGATTCATAATGCAAGGTTAACATTTTTTCCCTCACGAGTGTAAAGTCCCACTGAATATGGTCTTTAAGGTTTCTCTCCTGTGTGAATTCGCTGGTGTGAAACAAGGCCACCTGTCTTACTGAAACTCTTCCCACAATCAGAGCAGCGATACGGTTTCTCTCCTGTGTGAATTCGCTGATGGACAACAAGGCTGTTTGACCGACTAAAACTCTTCCCACAGTCAGAGCAGAAATACGGTTTCTCTCCTGTGTGATTTCGCTGGTGTTTTTTCAAGGTTCCTGACAGACTGAAACACTTCCCACAGTCAGAGCAGCGATAAGGTTTCTCTCCTGTGTGAATTCGCTGGTGTGAAACAAGGCTACCTGTCCTACTGAAACTCATCCCACAGTCAGAGCAGCGATACGGTTTCTCTCCTGTGTCAGTTCGCTGGTGTATTTTTAAATTCCTCAACTGGTTGAAACCTTTCCCACAGTCAGGATATTCTCCACCGCCCGCTCTCACTTTAGCTGCTGGACTGGAACCTGGAAAATATGAACAGGAAAGAAAATAAGATGGACTGCTTGTAGGCTTCGGGCATGTGGCTGGGTGGAGGAGTGGATTAAAGCATGTGAATTTCAGCTGTGGGCTTGCACTGGGGTACACCAGTTTAAAAACACAAAGTTAAACTTAAAGCCTTCACTTTGTGTAAAAACTGTCACTAAAGACTGATGCTGGTGAAACCGAGCCCTGGGATCAAAATCTGCCTTCAAAGTTCTCCTGTAATGTTTCAGGTTTATATTCTCCAACCCACTTTACAATTATATATTTTTTAATTAACTCAGAGTGAGTAGCATAGTTCTGGAAAATATAGCGTTACACGTCCCCATGTGACAGTGTGTCTTTCATTTTAATATTGATGTTGTTTAAAATGTAACGGTCACATTGTCTGCCGGCAGTGGTTTTAAGTACGAGTATAACAGCGGCGGTTCTAGTGTTAACAGACTTTAAATTTATAAGCGTAAAAAGTTGTCAGGATGTGAACAATTAAAATAAATCACAGGTACGCTATTTAAACACGTGGGGACGGGTATCGCTATATTACAGGTACGTTATTTAAACAGTTGTAGCAGCACGTGGGGGCGTGTCACTCTATATTACAGGTACGTTATTTAAACAGTTGTAGCAGCACGTGGGGACGGGTATCACTATATTACAGGTACGTTATTTAAACAGTTGTAGCAGCACGTGGGGACGGGTATCTCTATATTACAGGTACGTTATTTAAACAGTTGTAGCAGCACGTGGGGACGTGTATCGCTATATTACAGGTACGTTATTTAAACAGTTGTAGCAGCACGTGGGGACGTGTCACTCTATATTACAGGTACGTTATTTAAACAGTTGTAGCAGCACGTGGGGACGGGTATCTCTATATTACAGGTACGTTATTTAAACAGTTGTAGCAGCACGTGGGGGCGTGTCACTCTATATTACAGGTACGTTATTTAAACAGTTGTAGCAGCACGTGGGGACGGGTATCACTATATTACAGGTACGTTATTTAAACAGTTGTAGCAGCACGTGGGGACGTGTCACTCTATATTACAGGTACGTTATTTAAACAGTTGTAGCAGCACGTGGGGACGGGTATCGCTATATTACAGGTACGTTATTTAAACAGTTGTAGCAGCACGTGGGGACGGGTATCACTATATTACAGGTACGTTATTTAAACAGTTGTAGCAGCACGTGGGGACGTGTCACTCTATATTACAGGTACGTTATTTAAACAGTTGTAGCAGCACGTGGGGACGGGTATCGCTATATTACAGGTACGTTATTTAAACAGTTGTAGCAGCACGTGGGGACGTGTCACTCTATATTACAGGTACGTTATTTAAACAGTTGTAGCAGCACGTGGGGACGTGTCACTCTATATTAAAGGTACGTTATTTAAACAGTTGTAGCAGCACGTGGGGACGGGTATCGCTATATTACAGGTACGTTATTTAAACAGTTGTAGCAGCACGTGGGGACGGGTATCACTATATTACAGGTACGTTATTTAAACAGTTGTAGCAGCACGTGGGGACGGGTATCGCTATATTACAGGTACGTTATTTAAACAGTTGTAGCAGCACGTGGGGACGTGTCACTCTATATTACAGGTACGTTATTTAAACAGTTGTAGCAGCACGTGGGGACGGGTATCGCTATATTACAGGTACGTTATTTAAACAGTTGTAGCAGCACGTGGGGGCGTGTCACTCTATATTACAGGTACGTTATTTAAACAGTTGTAGCAGCACGTGGGGACGGGTATCTCTATATTACAGGTACGTTATTTAAACAGTTGTAGCAGCACGTGGGGACGGGTATCGCTATATTACAGGTACGTTATTTAAACAGTTGTAGCAGCTCGTGGGGACGTGTCACTCTATATTACAGGTACGTTATTTAAACAGTTGTAGCAGCACGTGGGGACGGGTATGTATTTTTTGATCGATTCAATTCCACATTATATACATTGATATAAAGAGGACTGGAGTGAAAATGTATGTGAGCAGTACAATCATCGATATTTATTGAAACGATTACCTGACAACCTTCATTTTTTGTCCCGGTCAGAAACAGTAACATTGTTAAATCGTCCCTGTTTTGCAGTTTTTTTGTACAAAACTGCATTGGTGTGCTCAGGAAGATAATAGCAGAGTAAGTGTTTAGGTTGTGTTAGCGCCTTATAGATTATTTGTTTGATCATTCTGATTGTGTTTATCAGGTCTGATCCTAACCCTAAACCTAAGGTTCACAGGGTACTGGCCGTGGATCACCAATATATTCTCAGAGGGTAATCACTATTTTCAGTGTTCTCCGCCTCCCATACCCTGTTTATGGTCACATGGTAGGGGTGCCGAGGGTGAATGAAGCACAACGTAAATTACAAGTTGCGCACGCAGCACTACCCTGTGTGAGCTCCCTGTGTGAGCTTCCCTGTGTGAGCTCCCCTGTGTGAGCTCCCTGTGTGAGCTTCCCTGTGTGAGCTCCCTGTGTGAGCTTCCCTGTGTGAGCTCCCTGTGTGAGCTTCCCTGTGTGAGAGCTGCCCTGTGTGTGAGCTTCCCTGTGTGAGCTATGCTGTGTGAGCTCCTTGTGTGAACTACCCTGTGTGAACTATCCTGTGAGAGCTCCCCTGTGAGAGCTCCCCTGTGTGAGCGTTCCCTGTGTGCGCGCTCCCTGTGTGAGCTCCCTGTGTGCGCGCTCCCTGTGTGAGCTCCCTGTGTGAGAGCTCCCCTGTGTGTGAGCTCCCCTGTGTGAGCTCCTTGTGTGAACTACCCTGTGTGAACTACCCTGTGTGAGAGCTCCCTGTGTGTGAGCTCCCCTGTGTGTGAGCTCCCCTGTGTGTGAGCTCCCCTGTGTGAGAGCTCCCCTGTGTGAGAGCTCCCTGTGTGTGAGCTGCCCTGTGTGAGAGCTGCCCTGTGTGTGAGCTCCCCTGTGTGAGAGCTCCCTGTGTGTGAGCTGTCCTGTGTGAGAGCTACCCTGTGTGAGAGCTGCCCTGTGTGAGAGCTGCCCTGTGTGAGCTCCCCTGTGTGAGCTCCCCTGTGTGAGAGCTTCGCTGTGTGCGCGCTCCCTGTGTGAGCTCCCTGTGTGAGCTCCCCTGTGTGAGAGCTCCCCTGTGTGTGAGCTCCCCTGTGTGAGCTCCTTGTGTGAACTACCCTGTGTGAACTACCCTGTGTGAGAGCTCCCTGTGTGTGAGCTCCCCTGTGTGTGAGCTCCCCTGTGTGTGAGCTCCCCTGTGTGAGAGCTCCCTGTGTGTGAGCTCCCCTGTGTGTGAGCTCCCTGTGTGAGAGCTCCCCTGTGTGAGAGCTGCCCTGTGTGAGAGCTCCCCTGTGTGAGAGCTCCCCTGTGTGTGAGCTGCCCTGTGTGAGCTCCCCTGTGTGAGAGCTCCCCTGTGTGAGATACCCTGTGTGAGCTCCCCTGTGTGAGAGCTCCCCTGTGAGAGCTCCCCTGTGTGAGAGCTCCCCTGTGTGTGAGCTGCCCTGTGTGAGCTCCCCTGTGTGAGAGCTCCCCTGTGTGAGATACCCTGTGTGAGCTCCCCTGTGTGAGAGCTCCCCTGTGAGAGCTCCCCTGTGTGAGAGCTGCCCTGTGTGAGATACCCTGTGTGAGAGCTGCCCTGTGTGAGAGCTGCCCTGTGTGAGATACCCTGTGTGAGAGCTCCCCTGTGTGAGAGCTGCCCTGTGTGAGAGCTGCCCTGTGTGAGAGCTGCCCTGTGTGAGATACCCTGTGTGAGAGCTGCCCTGTGTGAGAGCTGCCCTGTGTGAGATACCCTGTGTGAGAGCTCCCCTGTGTGAGCTCCCCTGTGTGAGAGCTCCCTGTGTGAGCTGCCCTGTGTGAGCTCCCCTGTGTGTGAGCTCCCTGTGTGAGCTGCCCTGTGTGAGCTGCCCTGTGTGAGCTCCCCTGTGTGAGAGCTCCCCTGTGTGAGATACCCTGTGTGAGCTCCCCTGTGTGAGAGCTCCCCTGTGAGAGCTCCCCTGTGTGAGAGCTGCCCTGTGTGAGATACCCTGTGTGAGAGCTGCCCTGTGTGAGAGCTGCCCTGTGTGAGATACCCTGTGTGAGAGCTCCCCTGTGTGAGAGCTGCCCTGTGTGAGAGCTGCCCTGTGTGAGATACCCTGTGTGAGAGCTCCCCTGTGTGAGAGCTGCCCTGTGTGAGAGCTGCCCTGTGTGAGATACCCTGTGTGAGAGCTCCCCTGTGTGAGAGCTGCCCTGTGTGAGAGCTGCCCTGTGTGAGATACCCTGTGTGAGAGCTGCCCTGTGTGAGAGCTGCCCTGTGTGAGAGCTGCCCTGTGTGAGAGCTCCCCTGTGTGTGAGCTCCCCTGTGAGAGCTCCCCTGTGTGTGAGCTGCCCTGTGTGAGAGCTACCCTGTGTGTGAGCTCCCCTGTGTGAGCTACCCTGTGTGAGCTGCCCTGTGTGAGAGCTGCCCTGTGTGAGAGCTCCCCTGTGTGAGAGCTGCCCTGTGTGAGAGCTCCCCTGTGTGAGAGCTCCCCTGTGTGTGAGCTCCCCTGTGTGAGCGCTCCCTGTGTGAGCTCCCCTGTGAGAGCTCCCTGTGTGAGCTCCCCTGTGTGAGAGCTGCCCTGTGTGAGCTCCCCTGTGTGTGAGCTCCCCTGTGTGAGCTCCCCTGTGTGAGAGCTCCCTGTGTGAGCTCCCCTGTGTGTGAGCTCCCCTGTGTGAGAGCTCCCCTGTGAGAGCTCCCCTGTGAGAGCTCCCCTGTGTGAGAGCTGCCTGTGTGAACTACCCTGTGTGAACTACCCTGTGTGAGCTCCCCTGTGTGAGAGCTGCCCTGTGTGAGAGCTGCCCTGTGTGAGAGCTCCCCTGTGTGTGATACCCTGTGTGTGAGCTCCCCTGTGTGAGAGCTCCCCTGTGTGAGCTCCCCTGTGTGAGTTCCCCTGTGTGAGAGCTCCCTGTGTGTGAGCTCCCTGTGTGAGCTCCCCTGTGTGAGTTCCCCTGTGAGCTCCCTGTGTGAGCTACTATCTAGCTACTAGAGAGTCCTATCTTGAACTGGTTGGAGTTGTACAGGAAAAACAAATAGCTAGTAATGTAACCTACATGCTCCCTCCCTCTCAACCACACTGTGGATTTCACGCAATCTAGAATGACAATGTCACAGCTACTGGGAGTCACTCACCTGCTAGACTGCATTCTGAATGGGAGCGCCCGTCTTCCTTTCCACCTCCTTGCATGCTGTTGGGAGAGCCTTCCTCTCCAGCGCCTTGCTCTCTCACGCAGATTCTCTCCAGCACCACGCTACACTCCCGCAGGCGTACAGGCTCCAGCTCAGGGATGTTTGGTTTGAAGTCCTCGGATTCTTCCTTCACTGGTTCCATGTGGTCAAACTCTACTTCAGGGGGCTCCTGTTTAATACGGACAGTTTCCAGCACCTCTTCTTGTTTCACAGGAAGGGGTTCTTCTGTCTGGGGGATCTCCAATTCATTGTGCTCAGCTTTAATCTCAGAGACCTCTGGCTGA
The DNA here is from genome assembly GCF_902713425.1 of Acipenser ruthenus. Classification (NCBI taxonomy): domain Eukaryota; kingdom Metazoa; phylum Chordata; class Actinopteri; order Acipenseriformes; family Acipenseridae; genus Acipenser; species Acipenser ruthenus. The sequence continues at coordinate 9,189,457 of NC_081229.1, forward strand.
CTGCTGTCACATTGCATCTCACAGAGCTCCTGTTTAATGGGGAGGGAAGCCAGCCCAGAGAACTCCACTCTAATGGGGGCAGGTTCAAGTTCAGGGAACTCCTCTTTAATCTGGACAGATTCCATCTTCACACTGTCCATGGCAGCACACGGGATTCTGTTTAGTAGCTGCTGAAAAACAAATGCATGTATTTATTTAAATACAGGGTTAATGAAGGCCATTCAAGGGGCCGACAAAAATAGCAGGGGTGGCTTTAATATTGAAGGAACAGAATTTCTAATCAGTGGTTAAAGTGGGGCAGTATAAGCCAGTATATATACTGGTAAGAAAAAAAGACAGTACTGCATACCAGCAAACGAAAAACAATCAAGGGGGAAAAAAAAATAACATAAATGTTATACTGCCACAAAACACCCTGCCCGGACCTCAGCAGTTGTGAACAAAACAAACTTTGACTTCAGTGTCTCTGCATGGAGCCGGGATGTTTCACCTCAGGTCATGCCCATGTTCTCCAGAAGCATTTCCCTTGTGCGTCACTGTGCCCACACATTTTATGAAGGGCTTGTGTGTTGGAAATCATACCAGTCAAATCCTAATACGTTTCGTGTTGAATTTCATCTATTTTTGTGTGCTAGTTTAAGGATGGGAATGTGTTATGAATATTTCGTGTCCATTCATTTGGTTAGCCTGCTGTTTGGAGTGTGTAAAGCAGTCTTTCTTTACTGTACGTCTTCACTGTTGAAAGTGACGTGCCTTCCCATTGGACACACACACCAATGACGTCATATTATAATGATCACACTGTTTGCACCCGTGCTTTCTACCTGCTAATCGGCTGTTGCAGTTCTGATCACAGGTCGTGTGTTACTGTAACTCCAGCTTGTGATCTTCATACACACAGTGTGTGCCAATTTATTTTTTAAACAAAAAAAAGAGGTCTTGCGCACATTTAAATTTTATTTATTGAAACTTTTTCACTCAATAGTGGCTGCTACTCCCGACGCTCAGCGCCCTATACTGAAAGATCATACGCAGTAATGTTTTGACCTATATTTCATAAATAAATTCACAATGTATGTGTTTTCCTCACTTTATTGTTATTTAGATGACACAATTAAAGCTCACCGAGCAAAACTTTGACAACATTTGTGGTAATAGAAAACAGAAAATCCTCGAATTATAATTCCTGTTTGTATGTAATGCGTGGGTAGGGATGTGTGATTTATGACAGCTGAGCAGTTTTACTGACTCGCCCGTAAATGTTGCGTCAAAAACTGTTACACTGATTAATTTTGTGCCTAAATACATTGTTCCGGCTACAAATTCACCAGAGAAGTACAACACCCGGGTGGTAAATACAGTAAAATACTGTAATATATTAAACATAAAAAAACAACGTTACCTGATTGCTTATTCGTGTCCCCGGTGTATTTTAGTTGAATTGTTATATTTTAAATGGACTCGGTCTTCTTGATGACGTCATGCCTGTTCATTCAGCAAACAAAGACCATGACACACACACGCGCGTCAAAAACAACTAAACTTAAATTTAAACAAAATGTAACTTACTTTCTTCTTTTTTTTTTATCGTCCACGCCTTGCAAAAGCATTTAAATAAAGAAAAAAAAGTATAATGTCGTTTTTTAACCTTATGATGGATTTTTTTTTTAATTTTATCTTAAGCTGTTTGGAAATAAAAATACTAAATAAAAACCCGACTGTGTGTTTATGAAATGACTGCAGGATCCCCTTTAGACGTCACTGAAGCTCTTCTCGCATAATATGATGACCAATCAGAGTGCAGTGTCCTCTCAGGCACCTTTGGTGGTCCCTTTGTAAGGACAGCGGTCTGCGCATGCGCTGCAGATTCTAAAAGGAGCAGACCCGTCTTCAAAACAAAACGACCCGTGCAAGAGGGGTGTGGAGAATCACATGCAGGATCGTGGTAGCGCCACCTAGAATGGGGTGTGAATAACACAGACAAGAGCTTGTAGAAATTACAACTATTGTGTTGTGAATGACAAATACCGGTGCATATATTATACTTCTGCATTTCATTTTCAAACGGGACTAGTAAAATTATTATTATTTATTTCTTAGCAGACGCCCTTATCCAGCGCGACTTACAATTGTTACAAGATACCACATTATTTTTACATACAATTCCCCATTTATACATTTAGGTATTTACTAGAGCAATGTAGGTAAAGTACCTTGCTCAAGTGTACAGCAGCAGTGTCCCCCACCTGAGATTGAACCCATGACCCTCCGGTCAAGAGTCCAGAGCCCTAACCACTACTTCACACTGCTGCCCAAATGTATAGAATTGGAGTCAAATGAAACTTATTAATTTCAAAATGCAGAAATGTTTATTAACATTACCCAGTTGCTGAGCTGCTCTGCAAGGACAATATATACACCATATATATATATATATATATATATATATATATATATATATATATATATATATATATATATATATATATATATATATATATTATGAGGTGCTGTGATATTAATTTAAAAAAGTCTTTAAAACCTTCAGTTTCCAAATAGTGAATTGCCTGAAATAGTTCTTCACAAGCACAATAGGTTCCACGTTCAACTCAAATGGTGTCTAACAGAGCACTAGGAAAGAAGAGGCTCCCTCCCTCAAAGAGAAAGAAAGAGCGCCCCCTCCAGTCTATAGAGATGTAAAGCAAGGAGACGGATTCCATGCGCGCACAGCTGCTTCACTGCGGAACGAAACCTTGTCATGTGACAGAGTCAGATAATACAGGCTTCAGTGACGTATTAAAACGGAGACGTGCTGTCATATAAACATGCGGGAGTCTGCCTCTGACGGAGCTGGGACAGATTTAGGAGGTTTCCCAGAACAGTCAACTGAGCAAACCTGGCGACCAACTTCATTGATTTTGCCATTGCAGAAGAGATAGAAGCAATTGAGTTTCCCTTCGTGCTCCACCACCTTCAACAATTACAGCAACCTCAGAAAATAAATAAACACATACATATATATATATATATATATAGTAACATTGTCATGTCTGTGAAGCAGGACTCAGGGGAAACGCTGCTAATTCTTAATACAGGTTTATTTGAAAATCAATATCCTGGACAGCAGCAGGACAAACGAACTGGACGACAACGAATCCTGCATTGCTGCAGGTGCCCGGATCGTTATTATTATTATATTATAGGTCTGTTCAAGCAATTTAAGTTATGTACATCGGTTTTACTAGTTACGTTCGAGAATTAAATGCAAACGCGTGATATATGCACATATATGTCGTTTACAATAATAGGTTGTAATTTCTGCAAGCTGTTTTCGCATGTATTTCACACCCCCACACCAGGTGGCGGTATCCCCTTCACTAATCCTGCACTTGGCTCTCAAAGCCCCTCTTGCACGGCTGGCGCTCTTCCATTGTTTATAGGGCGGGTCTGCTTCTGCGCAGCTCCTTTTGGAATGTGCAGCGCATGCGCAGACTCGCAGGGTGTAGAATCCTGCGCTACTGGAACTCAAAGATAAACAACAACAAACGCTAGAAGCAGAGAAAGAAAAATACTAAATGCAGCAGATGATGTTAAAACAGTAAGTTCCGTTTTGTATTTTGTTTAGTGTTTTTTTTGTGACGCTCGGGTGCGGCAGACTCAGAGTTTGTTTGTAAAATGAACACGACATGGCGGCATCAACAAGACCGATACCTAGAAGAGCCAAACAAACAAAAAAATGAGATAAATTTTTCAAAAGAGCCACAGCAAAGTTTACACTCGTGTATTAGAAATATTTGCGAATTTTTATGTAATAACAGCAGCAGTAATATACGACTTGCACTGGTAGTAGTTCTGGTAGTTATATACAACACCAGTAGGTGGCAATAACGCTGTTTTTTTTTTTTTTTTCACTCTGTGACACCCAAGCTAACTGTAGGCCACTACACACAATACTACATAAAAAGCACTATATTTTGTTCACTGACATAGTGCTGGTTTCTAGCACTCCTAAGACGCCACAAAAATTGAGAAACGGGCATCATAAACAAGTGATTAACAAGAAGTGCATTGCACCCTACTTGCATTAATGAGATTTCTGTTTTGCATCGTTTTGCTGAGTGCTTTGTAGTTGGGGTCGTAACTGGTGAGATTCAGCTTCATGCAGGCATTCAGGCTTTCACCTGTTAACCTTGAGCGTGGGTTGGTTTTGATGTTGTTCAGATGTGAGAAGGACTGCTCGCATGTGTATGTTGAGCCAAACATTGTCAGCACAGCAACACTGACACGATGCAATGTGCTGAAAGTGGCTGGAAGTTCGTTCCAGGTGTTCAGGATGAGATTGTCTTCGCGCTGGAGTTTTCTCATATCTGTTATGTTGCTTTGCCAGTTCTGCCCTCTGACGAGCGAGGCTTTCCAGTTCGGAATTCAAAGTGAAATTTTGACACCCACATATCGGACACCTTCAGTTCAGCAGCTTCCAGCTCAAAATCTCCAATGGAGATGCCAGGGATGACACTCGGGTTTTGTGTGTCCACGGTGCACACATGTGGATGAGTTATTACTTTGAACAAATCGGCATGTCTGCGGAAGTCCGCAAAACATGATTTGAATGACATCAGTAAATCAGACGTGAAGGCTGCCTGAGGTCGAAATGATGAGCGGGGTCCCTCGCTAAGCAATCCTCTCTGTACGCTCGCAATGTTTCGAAGTGCAGGAGACGGCCACTTTCAATGTCCCTGATAAACAGCTCCAGCTTTGTTTCAAATGCAAACACTGCCTGTTGCAGGGACAGGATTGTGTTTCCAATGGCTTGCATTTTTACATTGAGGTGGTTCAAATGACATGTAATATCCACCAGGTAGTGAAACTTCACGAGCCACTCAGTGTCAGTGAGCTCGGGATGAACATTTCCTTTCATTTCCAGAAATGCCCTCACTTCATTTAAACAGGCAGCAAAGCGGGCGAACACTTTTCCCCTGGATAACCAACGCACATTGCTGTGCAGTAGCAGCCCTGGATAATTACTCCCCACTTCATCCAACAAGGCCTTGAACTGGCGATCATTCAAAGCTCGGGCCACAATGAAGTTCACAATGCGAACGACCAATGACATCACTTCGCGAAGTTCCTCTCCACACGACTGAGCACACAGTGCCTCTTGATGCACAATGCAATGAAAGTTTAAGATGGGCCGCTTCTCTTGCTCACACAGAAGGGCAACGAATCCTTTATGTTTCCCTAACATACTGGGTGCTCCATCAGTACACACAGATATAAGTTTATTCAGTGGTAGCTTTTTCTCTGCAGCAAAGTCCATCAGAGATTAACACATCCTCGCCTCTTGTTGTATCTTTCATCAGCAAAACAGCGAGACTCTCTTCACGCACTGTATCACCCGCCACATACCACCCGACTATGCTTAGCTGTGCTACATTGCTCACATCGGTAGACTCATCCAAGGAAAGAGAAAAGTAACTACCTGAACTGATGTCGTTGATCTGCATCTCCTCTATCTGGCGAGCCATCACGAGTGCACGATCATGAACAGTTCTTGCTGACAAAGGCATGTCTTTAATTTTATCCTTGTTTGGGAGGTTGTTAAACAGTTCTTTAGCCACACTGAGCATGCAACCCTTAATGTACTCCCCATCTGTAAATGGTTTCCCACTCCGCACAATCTCCAGAGCGCTAGCAAAGCTCGCAGAATTCAGATTCCCGCCTTTGTGAGTCCATGCTAGCAGCTGCTGCTGTCCGGTTTCCATTCTCCGCTGAAGCTCAGCGCAAGCTTTTTTCCTGCATTCCCCATCGAGATATTTTGCGGCGAACGCTGCGTCTCAAAATGTCTCTTAACATTTGACTTTTTGAGCGATGCAATACGTTCATTGCAAATGAGACGCACTGCGGACCCCGACTTCTCCACAAATGCAAATTGATCCGTCCATTCGGGCTGGAATGAACGGTAATCCTCGTCTTTTTTTTCTTTTCGCCATCTTGCTCTCGTTGATGATGATTTTTAATTTAGCTAGGTAGTTGTTTAACTTGATCTGGACATGACGCAGGCCTAACCACGTCGTCCAATTAAAATTCAGCTCTCTGAAAGGTAGGCTAGCTGCAGGCCAAACGCCGCTGTCAGTCATATTAAGCTGCGAGTCTCTTACCTAAATATTTTGAACATATTTTATTTAATTTTACACATTCATAATTATACATTAATCAAGTATGCTAATAGTTTAAAAATAATTATCATCATGTTCGAGGGTGTATTTTCAGTCAACATTTGAAAATTGGAGAGCCATATAAAATCCTGAAAAGAGCCATAGGTTCCCGACCCCTGTGTTATAGCGATCTGTACTACGTGTTGTGTTTTGTGTCGTTTTGTGTCGCTGGTCCGTGTTTTGTCTGTCCTGAGTGATCGAGTCGTTGCCCCCAGTGTGCTTGTGAATGTTGTGCAATCGTGTTGTGGTTTTTATTGTCACTTTGTAATCGTTTGAAATCATATCACATTGAAAATAAATGCACCGTGGAATCTTTTACTTAAATGCTTGTGAATAAATTATCTTATTGTCATTATTGATTTGTTACAGAAAAACTGCAGACAAGGCAGACATCATCATACAACTAGCATGATTTTAACAGGTTCCTTTCTGTTTTAAGTGATACCTGTCAGCTTAAAACATGTTTAAAAGGACATTTGGAAATACAGCTATTTTGGAGACACTTAAAGTGATTGATCCCCCCCCCCCCATTAGAGCCGTGACCTTTGCCTCTTTTGCTCATAGCTACACACGAAGCAAACTTGTTTGCACTCAGATACACAAATATCATAGCTGAAGAGAATAATTCCAACACAATACAATGGTACCTGTATGAGCCGTTAATGTTAGACTGCCCTAGTCTAACCTCTTCAGGCAGCGAGAGTGAAGATTCAGATGACGATGGCGCCAGTTCGTTTAGCAACAGTGAGTGGATTAACCCGCCTGCAATTCTCTGTGATTGGTTGCAAATATGAATGTTTACTCTTCAGTAATTCTCCAGATTTGCACAGGGCTGTACAGCCGCTTTTTAATGCTTCTGGTC